>NW_022982679.1:0-22045 GCF_902652985.1 Pecten maximus
TGATAAGTCTATTTAGTATTTTCAAATTTGCTAAATCTGCATGACCTTTTCCAGACAATATTCTCCTTTCATAGGCTCAGATTTTTAAAGTCATGTAATTAGAAATAATTGTTTAATGTTGATGATTTCGTTTCAGTCGTCTGATTCTATTTCAATATTGCCAATGACGCTACGGGGGTTATATTGTTGTGACCTTGACCCGTGATATATTATTATACCACTAACTACTACATTTTATTTGAACATGTAACTAAAAAGTCAATTTAAATCACTATCAAAATAATTCGTTATACATCAAGCTTTGATGTCAGGTAAACTTTGGAGAGGTCCTTTATATCAATCCTTTACTTTGACAGTCTATAACAGTCCACCAGGTCACACTTGTTCGAGTATAGTATCCATTATACCTGAAACAATGTAACGTTACATATAAAATATACGTAAGAATATATTGAATTGACTTATATAAATGATGAAAAGACATATCCTTCCTGATTTCTTTGTAATATTCTGTTAATCAATAACAAAAAATGTTTCGTGGACGTTATAAATCAAATTACTTGATAATGAATTAAGATAATGTAAATAGAATTGTATATAATATAATTATTGTATAATTTGACATTTATTAATTTGCTTACCTTATGCAGTCACCGATGATGTGACAACTCTGTCGTTCTATATGCGTTAATCACCGTCTTCCAAGACCTCCACCTGATCAGAAAAAAAAATTAAATCCCAATATTAAAACGTTATTGTAATTCTAATTCATAATCGACAAACAGGGCCAACATAGGATTAAAAGATATAATATTTGCAATAGTTATACAAGTTATAATATAATAGACGACCATTGGAAAAGTGCAAAAGGTGAACGACCTCGTCCAATTTGATTGAAAGGTGATTAGGATACTCACATTTTCAAAACAGTTCTAAAATCCTGACCAAATAAATTATGGTGAAACTATCTTGACAAAATTGTATGGAACTGTAAGAGTCCATTCTCTCTCTACATTCCTATTTTAAAGAATACACACACTCGGGTTTCGAAGTAAAGGAGAATTGATACTTTCACTAACCAAGTGATAAGGCTCATCACCTTTGAACAACTTGGCCCATGTGTTCCAAAAGGTAAACGTCTTCTGCTTCATTGACGACATCATATAAATCTAGATCAAATCAGGGGAAGTCGCATCCTTAAAATGACAACTAGAAAGATGAGAACATACCCAGCATCACTGAACATATATCGTGATATAATGTAATATTTACCGACGAGATTATGGTATTCATTACATGTAAAGTGAATGTTTTTATCAAGATGCACGATTAAGTCATAAGCGACAACCTGTGTCAAGATTTAACAATCCTTTGAAAGCAATATGTTGTTTTTGTCCTCAAAACTTATGGTCATTAATATCGATGGGTTACCCAATCAAATCAACTGTCCAAAAATCAAAATTGGACTTAAATTTTTATTTCGTATCTTTCCTGTTTACTTCGTATGTCAACAACTACATATATATATATATATAGAATAAAGTTGAAATGTCCATACATATTCTTCTATAAACAATTATTACTAAAGCAGATTAAAACAATATATGTGTAAACTAACTCATTGGCGTGAGTCGCTGACTTCGAGCATTAAACATCACTCAATTTCGTTATTTCTTTTCTTTACATCCTCTACTTACCTGACTTTTGCCTTTTCTCAAATTGAAGTCAGCCGAATGACTGTTCATTCTAAAGAAAGAATAAAATTATTTTAAATTGGTTTTTATTTCAAGTCAAATGTTATTAGTGATTTCGTCTACTTATACATTAGCTTAATAGTCGAGACTTTGGTATTTAGACTATTTGTTCAGAGTTAAATGATGTACAAGATATAAATAAACCATTCATTTTAGATTTATTACAATCAAGTTGAAATTATCGGTAGACGTACTGCATGTTATTAGTGATTTGCAGTGTTCAAATAATAAAAAAATAAGGTATGGGAATTACATTCTCTCTTTTGTAATATTGCATCAGTCAGAGACCTATATATATTTCATATATTTTATTTTTCTGGTGAAAAACTTACCTTGGAGTATCGCCCAGGGTGTTTTCTGTTCCACACTGTTTGTGTTCGGCAAACTAAATAAAGGCTTGATATTCATCAGTATATATCAACATTATCAATCATAAGATATCAATAACATAATACCAATAATTAAAAAGGTTAAGGTAAAAAAAGGGTCCATTGTACCTGTATCGCTCACCTGCTTGAAGAAGTCAAATGGTTATCAACTAAAGTCCCTAACTATGATATCATTAGCGCGTAGAAGTTTTGAAAATAATATCCGAAAAACAAAAGAACATTATTATTTTATTATTCAAGATATTTGCGATTGTAGTATTTAATCATAATGTTCAATAACTTTCAAATAACAATCAACGGGTTAATCGATTTTATCTCGTGACTTGTGAGCATAAACGAAAGAAAGAACGATTAAGACAGACAAAGGACCAAACGACATAGGATGGACAACTGACTTTACGACAAAATGATATACGAAGATAAGAACGACAGAGGATAAACAAAGAAAAGAACGACAGAGGAGAAACAAAGAAAAGAACGACAAAGGGTAGACAAAGGAAAGAACGACAGAGGGTAGACAAAGGAAAGAACGACAGAGGACGGACAAAGGAAAGAACGACAGAGGACGGACAAAGGAAAGAACGACAGAGGATAAACAAAGAAAAGAACGACAAAGGGTAGACAAAGGAAAGAACGAGAGAAGATAGATAAAGGAAAGAACGACACAGGATAGATAAAGGAAAGAACGAGAGAGGAAAGATAAAGGGGAAAACGACACAGGATAGATAAAGAAAAGAAAGACAGAGGATAAACAAAGGAAACAACGACAGAGGATAAACAAAGAAAAGAACGACAGAGGGTAGACAAAGGAAACAACGACAGAGGACAGACAAAGGAAAGAACGACAGAGGGTAGACAAAGGAAAGAACGACAGGAGGACAGACAAAGGAAACAACGACAGAGGGTAGACAAAGGAAAGAACGACAGAGGATAGACAAAGGAAAGAACGACAGAGAATAGACAAAGGAAAGAACGACAGAGACAGACAAAGGATAGGACGACAAAGGATAGACGAAGGATAGACGAACGACAGAAGTAGATGAAGGACAGACAGATTATTGACGAAGGACTCAGCTTCATGGGATACAAATCACAGACACGCCATGTCTAAAAAAAACCATAGACAATAATTATATACAAAACATATGGAGAATTGGTCAAAATATTGGTGACACATAAAAATATCATAATAATGAAAACTGTACAAAACATTATTGATGTCATGACAAAAATGTGTGTAAGGCAGGCTAACCAAGCAGGTATCCAGTGATAATGAAAGCTCGTTTTCAAAATTCTATGACTTTTAAATTTATGAAAAAATTACATTTAACCACATATTATGGTTTCAGAAGCTAAGTCAATATGGGAATAATATTAAATTAATGAACTCCAACATAAGTATTAGTATGAACTCTGTATTGTTATGATATCTGTAAAAGAATGTAGATAAAAATACGGAGTGTGACTAAGTTTACTACCTTTCAAAAAATATTCTCTACACGTTAAACGTTTATATTTTGGTTTTATCACATTAAATGCCACACGGTTGTTCCTATCTTACACACATGTAGAAGACACATTTGTAACAGAGTTGTAAATAAATCATTTTCAAATCATGTAATTACAAAATTAAAAGTAAATCACTATCCAAGGGAGTTAACTCGTACATAAGCAAACAACATTAAACAATCGATTTCTAAATAAATTCCGAATCGCTAGATTTTTCGGTAATATATATCCTCAAAATAAATTATCACATCCCTAGATATCTAAATGGTACCATAACTTAACACAAAAACCTGGTAAGGACAATGACGACGATGTTAGTATATTTACCAATTGTTAGACCCAGTGACATTATCGTAGATATTTTCCCCAGGAAACATTGATATACATAAAGATATCCCTCCATGTGCTTCTAAATACAAATTTGTTTGGAAAACCCTATTACACCGAATATTGGTAAACTAATCCTTCATTTTTTCAATCCTTTGTTCCTCGACAAATGACAAAAAATTGACTCATAATGCCACATTTTTGTAACGACGTATATGTAAATCATACATCATAAACAAAGTAACCCTTGGAACTTTGGAATATATGTGTTTACTGACATATTTCCTGTAAAATCTAACTTAGAATACTTATACAGCATTGTCTCTATAAACTAATGTGAGATTGATTTGTTATCTTTCTTTTTTTCTTTTTTTTTCTTCTAATTGTTGAAAATATAGTTGTATACTTTGTGACCGACATGACAAAGGTAAGACAAACATTTTATTTTAACTAAAGGAATTAGTTTTTAATTAAAGATCACAGAGAGAACTGGAATAGCGAACGACAGACTCCGCCTTCTGACATAAACAATCGTGACTTTGTTCCAGGTGAGCTAGATATGATGTTGGCCAGATTAAGTCTCGCCAAAACAAACATTTCAGAAAATCTATTTACAAATTCTGATTAAATAAAACAACGAAATACGTTTAAAATGTTAACAATGAAAATACGGAACATTTTGTATGCATTATTGCATCATAAAACAGGGTTAATATTAGACCGGGTATACCCTGGATACTAACACACGTGGAGTAGGACCCTTTACATCATCAAACAGGGTTAATGACCGGGTATACCCTGGATACTAACACACGTGGAGTAGGACACTTTACATCATAAAACAGGGTTAATGACCGGGTATACCCTGGATACTAACACACGTGGAGTAGGACCCTTTACATCATCAAACAGGGTTAATGACCGGGTATACCCTGGATACTAACACACGTGGAGTAGGACACTTTACATCATAAAACAGGGTTAATGACCGGGTATACCCTGGATACTAACACACGTGGAGTAGGACACTTTACATCATAAAACAGGGTTAATGACCGGGTATACACTGGATACTAACACACGTGGAGTAGGACACTTTACATCATAAAACAGAGGTTAATGAGTGGGTATACCCTGGATACTAACACACGTGGAGTAGGACACTTTACATCATAAAACAGAGTTAATGACCGGGTATACACTGGATACTAACACACGTGGAGTAGGACACTTTACATCATAAAACAGGGTTAATTAGTGGGTATACACTGGATACTAACACACGTGGAGTAGGACACTTTACATCATAAAACAGGGTTAATGACCGGGTATACACTGGATACTAACACACGTGGAGTAGGACACTTTACATCATAAAACAGAGTTAATGAGTGGGTATACCCTGGATACTAACACACGTGGAGTAGGACACTTTACATCATAAAACAGAGTTAATGACCGGGTATACACTGGATACTAACACACGTGGAGTAGGACACTTTACATCATAAAACAGGGTTAATTAGTGGGTATACCCTGGATACTAACACACGTGGAGTAGGACACTTTACATCATAAAACAGGGTTAATGACCGGGTATACCCTGGATACTAACACACGTGGAGTAGGACACTATACATCATAAAACAGGGTTAATTAGTGGGTATACCTTTGATACTAACACACGTGCAGTAGGACACTTTACATCATCAAACAGGGTTAATTAGTGGGTATACCCTGGATACTAAAACACGTGGAGAAGGACACTTTACATCATAAAACATGGTTAATGACCGGGTATACACTGGATACTACAACACGTGGAGTAGGACACTTTACATCATAAAACAGGGTTAATGACCGGGTATACCCTGGATACTAACACACGTGGAGTAGGACACTATACATCATAAAACAGGGTTAATTAGTGGGTATACCTTTGATACTAACACACGTGCAGTAGGACACTTTACATCATCAAACAGGGTTAATAAGTGGGTATACACTGGCATATTTACACTGACGGCGCTAATTATCATACAAGGACGGACTAGATACACGTATCACGGTTACAAGGACGGACTAGATACACGTATCACGGTTACAAGGACGGACTAGATACACGTATCACTGTTACAAGGACGGACTAGATATACAGTTGAGTGTAGACTAAAGGTTACACCCAAGTGCACTCCGAGTGCACTCCATTTGGACTTGGAGTGCACTCCGTTTGGACTCCAGGTAAACTTGGAGTGCACTCCAAGTGGACTCCGAGTCTACCTGGAGTCCTATAAGACACCATGCCTATACCCCAGTTCTATAATCAGACTACATGTGTATATCATATATACATGTATTAATACTTTGATGCTTTTAATATAATTTACATATAAATAAATAGATTTTTACAAATTACTTTTGTTCTCTTAATATTACTATTAACATTCGTTTAGTCTACTCGAAATATTTATTTTATTGTTAATACATGGTAATAATGCCTACATGTTAAATTTATATTTATTAAGATCCTTAAAAGACAGTTATACAATTTATGCTATAATCAGGTCTCTATGAAAGTTAATTGCTTATTATTTTATATTTTATTAAGATGTAAGTGAATTGTATTTCATTCTGTTAAGGAATTGAAAATTATTTTAATTGGAATATTTATTACTGTACATATATCATGACTTTAAAGGAAGTTTAGATAATGTATCTATATTATGTTATTGATTACATATATGTACTCAGTTCTGGCAAGTAATTATAAAATAAACATAATCATTTTAGTTTATATAGGTTATATATTTAAATGTATCATTAGAAAAATATACATTTACAACTACATATTTATGAGCATTACCTGGTTAAATTAATGTTCTTACATAATGTAACACAAGTATGTAGTTCTTGACTACCCATGATGAATGAAAGTATCTGTTTAATTGCTATTATTATTGGTCATGCATGACTAACTCTGGCCTGACACACCTGAGACCTGTGCCAGGTGTGTTTTAGGAGCCAGCTACAGGTACTGTCCTGGTTTCACAGAAATACCTATGTCAATTTTGTCACTGTTAGCCATGGCTTCAAATGATGAAGCTGTGCAAAGCAGGGTGTGTTATAACCTCAGGCCAATTAACAGAACAGTAAGATTATCTCCTGACTTGAAGGAAAGGATTGTAGCTCTACATCTGAGAGGCCTTAATCAGACCAAAATTACATGTATAAATGAAATACCAGTGTAATTAAGGTGGAAATGTAACGATAAGCTGTAAAACCATTAACAAACTGGTTAACAGGTTTAAGAAGACCAACTCTATTGAAATGAAGTCATTCTATACTGAAATTAGAAAGTAAAAATAAGCTGTTTCTTATTACCAGAGACTTGTATATGTGATATACAAGTCTCTGTTATTACATTGTAACCTGTCTAAACCGTAAGTCATTGAGACCAAACGTATTGGCCGGTTTATGCAGGTGTCCGGTATGTAGAGGTACAATGTTGAATGATATAAGTTCAGAAAAAAATAATGCAAATCAAATTAAGAAATGATGCAGTTCTTATCTTGTTATATTCAAAAAAATAAAGACATTGCTTTAAAAAATTAATTGTAAAGAAAAAGATTAATGTAAAAAAAAAAAAAAAAAACAGTGTAATTCCAAATGGTATAATGAATGTAAATTCACCATTTCCCAAAACCAACCTATAGCCTTATACCCGTAATTAGTACACATTGTTCTCGTCCAGGAAATACGATTATAGAGCCTGAGGTAAGATTTGCCTCAGGGCAGTTTGACACGGCAACCTATGTACCATTTACCTGTAAAACTGACCTGTTGGAACTACATCGTTTTCTATTCCCATTCAGTCAATATCTATCATGATATGTGTCACTCATACATTTTATGTAACAGATACAGGTCATGAATGTACAATGGTTGTTCAAGCCAATTATAAAATCATAAATTTAAATGTTCAAACTTTAAAAAAAATAACATGAGGCCAGCTGCAGTTGGTGTATGGAATGTTTGATAAGTATTTACTTAACTCAAACATGAGAATTATATTAATCTATGTTGATTTACATATTGACTTCTAATACTCTATACATACTTCCATTATAATATCAAAGACATAAAGTTATAGTACCAGTTTGAATTTTTTTTTTTCAAATATTTTTTTTTTATAATAATGACTTATAACTGTTTTGATAATACTGTAATAGGAATGGACAATCATATCATTTCAAAAGTGACAGATATCGACCGTCACAAGTCTGTACCTATATTCTATATGACCTTGGTATAGGTCAGCCTGAGTTTCCTCTAGCCCTGACACCATACCAGACATGGTGTCAGGGCCAGAGGAAAGTCGGGCTAGGTAAAGGTAAGGTGTGATGTCCAGTTTCCATCTAACAATTAAGGGGGTCTTTATCTAGTTAGATGACCATGTGTACACCTGTCCAGATCTTCACACCTTATAAGGTAAATTGGAGGAAGGGGTCATTATTGGGGTCAGTGTAAGTCTGTCTTTTCTCCACACCCCTGTAATCATGATATACAGGTAAATATTGACCTGGAAGATGGGGGGGGGGGGGGGGGGGGGGGGGGGGGGGGGAGAGATTGTATCTTATATAACTGTTAAAAGAACTCCATTTATGACCAGGATTTAATGAGGCAGGTATAACAAAACTAAGTTGGTTTACCAAATGGAAATGTAAGTTTGATCTTAAAGTTTAAACTGTAAATCAATATTAGACATTGGATCCGGAATATGCTATCAAGGTGATAAAAAAAATTCGTTTGTATTGTATGTTAAGATAAATTTAAACTGTTGGAAGAAAAGTATTTGAAATATTAAAAACAGTAGTACTTCGAGTACAAGATATTTCCAGTACACGATCAAACTCTACATTTGAGAGACCACAAACAACTTGCCAAATATGTTTTGTTTATTACCAATTTCTATTAATTTACGTGGTTTGTTAAAACTCTTCAAATCAAAGGAATGCTATCAAACATTTTTCAACGAAGTGCCAGATCTATTCATTTTGTATAGGGTTTACTAATAGAAAAAATCTATTATAATAGATATTGTTAGTTATCCAACTAAAAATGAACCAACAAAATAATAAGATGATATATACAAAGATAAAACAGTAACACATATCTTATTGTAACATGTTTAAAGAGTCTAAATGTATAAGAGTATACATCTATCTATAAACATTGTGTATATATAGGCCTGATAGGACTCCAGGTAAACTTGGAGTGCACTCCGAGTGCACTCCAAGTTTACCTGGAGTCCAAACGAAGTGCACTCGGAGTGCACTTTGTGTAACCTTTAGTCTACACTCAACTGTACGTATCACGGTTACAAGGACGGACTAGATACACGTATCACGGTTACAAGGACGGACTAGATACATGTATAACTGCAACAAGGGTGGACTAGATACACGTTTCTAGCACCTCGGACAGGGAAATCTCACGTGATACCCAGTGCTAGATTTTTCTATCTCGTCCGATCTGTCTGGTACCTTTACGTGAGTTTTGGCGGAATTTTAACCCATTCATATATTCATCCGCGCAAGTTAACCAATATTATTAGAAATATGGGCATTCAAACTGTTTTTGTCATGTATTTAATTACTATGCATTGTTTGGTTGGTTGATGTTTATTATTAAAATAATATTGATATAACCGAACTATATTTGTACGCGAAAGGACTGGATTCGAAGCGCAGATGAGGTGGTTAATCGGCTTTGAACCGGGAGGCCCCAGACGGGATACTCTTACACTCTAAACGCATATATAGATGGGTTGTTATTATACAACTAGATATATGTAAGAGGTGCGAGAAAAAATAATATATTACCTGTAAGTGATCGAGATCGGGTTATCTCAGTCTCGGGCTAAGATTCTGTAACATCCTCGGCTAACGCCTCGGTTGGGATTATGTTACAGAATCTTAGCCCTCGACTGAGATAACCCGATCTCGATTAATTACAGGTAATAGATTTTATTAATCACGGTTACAAGGACGGACTAGATATACGTATCACGGTTACAAGGACGGACTAGATACATGTATCACGGCTACAAGGACGGACTAGATACACGTATCACGGCTACAAGGACGGATTAGATACACGTATCACGGTTACAAGGACGGACTAGATACGCGTATCACGGTTACAAGGACGGACTAGATACACGTATCACGGTTACAAGGACGGACTAGATACACGTATCACGGTTACAAGGACGGACTAGATACACGTACCATAGTTACAAAGACGGACTAGATATACGTATCACGGTTGCAAGGACGGACTAGCTACACGTATCACGGTTACACGGATGTACTAGATACACGTATCACGGTTACAAGGACGGAGTAGATATACGTATCAAGGTTACAAGGACGGACTAGATACACGTATCACGGCTACAAGGACGGGCTAGATATACGTATCACGGTTACAAGGACGGACTAGATACACGTATCAAAGAAACAAGGACGGACTAGATACGCGTATCACGGTTGCAAGGATGGGCTATATACTCTCAACATGCATTACATAATCAATTATGTACCCGGAAATACTTTGGGGTATTCAGGAACGCATGCATGGAAACAAACTGGTCAAAGGACCGCCTGTTCGCTTCATTTGAGAAATGTCTGTCTGGAGTGTGCAAGTCCGCTTAATTGACGTAATGTTGTTCTGTATTGTTCAGGTTCCACTTGATTAGGTTTGCTTGTGTGCAGTAAAGTTTACCAGAGTGTTCAGGTTCCGCTTGATTAGAGTTATGTTTGTCAGAAGTGTTCAGGTTCCGCTTGATTAGAGTTATGTTTGTCAGAAGTATTCAGGTTCCGCTTGATTCGAGTTCTGTTTGTCAGGAGTGTTCAGGTTCCGCTTGATTCGAGTTATGTCTCTCAGAAGTGTTCAGGTTCCGCTTGATTGGAGTAACGTTTGTCAGGAGTGTTCAGATCCGCTTTCTGTTTATCTAGGGTGTTCAGGTTCTGCTTGATTAGAGTTCTGTTTGTTTGGAATGTGCAGGTCGACTATTTTGGTACAATGCTGATCTGGAGTGTTCAGGTCCGCTTGACTGGAGTTCTATTTGTCTGGAGTGTTCAGGTTCGCTTGATTGGAGTTCTATTTGTCTGGAGTGTTCAGGTTCGCTTGACTGGGGTTCGTTTTGTCTGGAACGTGCAGGTCGGCTTTTTGGGTATAATGCTGATTTGAAGTGTTCAGGTCCGCTTGATTGGAGTTCTATTTGTCTGGAGTGTTCAGGTTCGCTTGACTGGAGTTCTATTTGTCTGGAACGTGCAGGTCGGCTTGATTGGAGTTCGTTTTGTCTGGAACGTGCAGGTCGGCTTTTTGGGTATAATGCTGATTTGAAGTGTTCAGGTCCACTTGATTGGAGCTCTGCTTGTCTTGAGTGTTCAGGTCCACGTGATTGGAGTTCTATTTGTCTTGAGTGTTCAGGTCCGCTTGATCGGATTAATGCTTTTCTGGAGTGTTGAGATTCCGCTTGATTTTTGTTCTGTTTGTCAGGAGTGTTCAGGTCATCTTGACCGGAGTCTCTGAGGCGCGAAATGAACTGCTTGAACTCTCGTGTTAGTCTGCCCATATCCAGAAGTATGACGAACCCAGGAATAATGCATAGCATCAAAGCGGCCACATAACCGATGTTGGCAGCGGATTTTCGGTCGTCGGAGGCACTCGTCAGTTTACGCTTGTACAAAGACAGTTTTTTGGGGTTGACACGAAGCAGCTCTTTTAATTTTCTGATGCTCTCTTCCATCTCCGCTTGGATTACCGAGGTGCTTTGTATACAAGGGCATTCGGTGCATGACGCTGATATTGTTTCTGAAACTAAACAAACATCTTTATTCACTTTTAAGGTGTGTTTACGACCGTCATTAGAAATTGTTTCCCATGTCATTAACCGAGATTATTATTTTCACTCCTAAAGTCGATTTTATCAAAAAGCAAAAATAACACTCACTTAAAAAAGAAGCAATTACTTGTAGAAGGACAGGTTACATTTTGATTTTGTTCATAAAGTCTTTATTTTGTTTCAGCTTTACAAACTAAACTTGACAACTAATTATACATTTATGTAAAGAATAGTTTTATCAATTTTCTATTACACAAAATGTATACAATCTAAGCACTGCAAAGTCGTCTTTTTTTCTTTTTTTTCTTTTCTTTTTGTTTTTCAACTATATCCAATAAATGTTTTGATCTCTACATACCTTTAATGAGATTCTATGATGTTGCAAGCTGTTATTTTCCTTTGACGTTATCATTATCTATTTCCAATTATCAGATTGGTCTAATTCAAAGATGTTTATTTATATTGCTATCAGTAGAAACACTCAATGTGTGGCATTATCTTTATCATAGTGGTAGGACATCCCTTTAGAAATCGTGAAGATGCTAGGTCAAGCAAAAGTATGGTTAGATATTTTGTTCCTTATTCCAGTCTATTACACTTCTATGATTATAATCCCGTAAATAATTTGTATCCATTTATACAGCTGACCTGATATCATAGAGTTTGTTCTCTTCGTGTTCACAGAGGAAAGTGTTGTCTAAAAGATGCCAGGTGGCGTTATCGGTCACCTGATTTCTGAATTACATATATGCTGATAGATGACATTTTGAAAAGCTACTCACATATATATGTAATTGAAAAAAAATTAACATTTTTTTTTTCAAATCATTTGAACGTTTCCATTATATCCCCATTATAATATAACAATCCTATGATACAATATAAGGTATGGTGGATTTAAGTTGGTAGTCATAATGTTAAGATAGATAAAACCAAGAACCGACCTGTCGGAAGTGACGTTTTCTCCAGACTCACGGAAGTGACGACACTCGGAAGAGGAGGTGTCGACTCTGACGACGCTTTTTCGGCCGGAACTGATTCCGGGCTGCTAGGTTCTAGGTAGCTAGGAACTATCAGTGTACTTGTAGATGTGCTGGCTACCGTTGCAGTTGTACCACTGAATGTCTTTGTCGGTGTAATAATGGGTATATTTGTCGGTGTAATACTGGATATCTCCGTTGGTGTAATACTGGATATCCTTGTCGGTGTAATACTTGGAGCCTCCGTCAGTGTAATACTGGGTAATCTCGTGAGAAGGTACAGCCACAGAACTAGGACACACTTGTTGGAGATCGCTTATGCTGGCTGTGACGTCAGATGGGACTGTAGTTCTAATCATATCTGAATACAAATATGTCAGTTTACTGTTGATTTACCATATTGACATTTTATGAATTTGAAAAATATCCATGTACAAATAGATACGGAAATGACAAAGCAAAGCACATTTACGGCTGGGTCTTACACTTCGTGACGATGCTAAACGAAACCAACACATATCTAGAATTTATGAAAAAGCATTTAAAAGAATCGATATCTTAAGATTATTAAACAGCAGAGTTGATAGAAAATCCCTAGCTTATATATATATACATTCCACATAAGACCAATTATTGAATATGCAGATGTTGTATGGGACAATTGTACCCTAGCGCAAAAAATATAGAGTCTATACAAGTTGAAACTGGGAGACTAATTACATGTTTACGCAGAGGAACACAACATGGTATGGGTAAATTAGGATGGGAAACTTTGAGTTGCAGAGGAAATGAACATAAACTTATTATGATGTATAAATAATGAACAATGAAACACCAGATTACCTTAGAGAAATTAGCAAACCTTATAAGTATGATAAATTCTTAGACAGATATCATCTCCGAACAAACAGATTATTTACTCCCTTAGTATGTCGTTATGTAAATTATTTTGAAAGTTTGTTGTTGTTTTTTCATTCACGTTTAATGGAATTAACAGACTTGCCCCAGATATCAGTAACATCCAGTCTACCTCACAGCAAAAAAGGCTGCTTAAAGAGACCAACCAACCAATGTTTTCCCATAGACTTTACTGTTAACGTTTTGGAGCCTTTCATTCAAATTCTTGAATTCAATATGACAATCATGGTTTATAACAAAGGTTTAGGGTCTGATATAACACCTAATCAAAAAAAAAAGTTGGGTCCTTCAGCTCAAATTTTCTCCAGGGTAGCCATTTTGAAAATAGGTGAATTTCGCAGTAAAAATTCTCAAAAATCTTAAATGTTAACCTGTTTATTATTATTACCTGAACTTTTGGGAAAAAATCAATCGGACTTACGAAATTTATATCAACATTTCTTATTGATAGTTACCTATCAGGCTACAAATCTATTCTCTCACTTCATAACATACTGGCCAATCAGTGGCTGCCAGACATTTCATCCTTGGCTCAACGTTCTATACACAGGGGCTGTTTCAAAAGTGGCAATCGGGAAATAAAGATTATACTATACAAGTCAGAAATAATAATATTAATTTAAACTATGATCGTTTCAAAGATCATTTAATTGGATCTCCAATGCGTGAAGGCAACAGGTCTTTTAAAATAGTTTACATCGTTTTTCAGAATGTTACAAAAATGATCATATCCGCCAGACTCTCCAACATAATTTGAATCATTACTCTCATAATCATCTATGTATAACTGTCTTTTTACATGGTTGTAATAGCTGTATTGAAAGTAAAGATATATTATTACATATATCAAGCTTTATATTGCAATCAAAAAGATTCTATTGATATTAATAATTATTGTAAAGAGAATATCATCATACCGCGACAGTTATAAATCATTGATGCTGTGCCATTTTCATCATTAATAGTAATTGTGAAACGTGATACATATTATTGTCGTTGATTCATAGATTGAAGAGCTAGTTTATTTCAACTTAGAATGAATTGTTTACTTTTAGCTTACAGTACATTATTGTTATATATGTACATGTGATTTATCTTACCTCTTACGTATATGGAACTGCCTTTGTTATATGTTCTTCCCGATTCATAATACAATAGATTACAACTAGTTTGATAAAATGTTGATTCCAACACATCCATATGGGGTTATCTCTCCCACTGTCACACAATGATGGAAACATGCCATGGTATCAGTCACCTTGAACAAGTCGTCGCTTTTTGCTGCATCAGAGATTACTTCAGAAGGGGTGAAGCATTTGTGGATGTCTACAAATATTTATATTATCTATAATCCGTAAAATCACATTTAGTATAGAACACACGGTCATAACTATTAACCCGGATATAAACATCAGTTAAATTATATTACAGTTAAAATAGAACACACGGTCATAACTATAAAATCCGGATATAAACATCAGTTAAGTTATATTACATTTAAAATAGAACACACGGTTATAAATATAAAACCCGGATATAAACATCAGTTAAGTTATATTACAGTTAGTATAGAACACACGGTCATAACTATTAACCCGGATATAAACATCAGTTAAGTAATTTAACAGTTAGAATAGAACACGGTCATAAATATTATCCCGGATGTAAACATCAATTATGTTATATAACAGTTAGTATAGGACACAAGGTAAACAACTAATACACCCGGATGTAAGCATCAATAACTAGTACGCTGATAATTATCACTATAACATGGATATTACCGAATGTCGATTCCTGACACAAAAACGGCTGAGATGACGTGCAGGCCTCTGTTTTAAACTTGCTGCTGTCTTCTAACAGAAAACATGCCTCCATGGATACATCATTTACGTATGTGCTATCGACACTCATACAATCATCCTGCCACAATGTCCTCCCACTGTAGTGATATCCGCCAAGCCATACGGCACTAAAACAAAAAGTGCAAGAAAGAAAAAACACTGAATCTTGAATTAGTTTTATTAATGATTGTACACGGGGATGGCGGGAACGAGTTGTTTTTATTTATTTTCATTTGTTTATTACTATTATTATCATTTAATAAAAAAGAACATTTATTTCTAGTCCAGCGATTTTTCTTAAAGCTCTCTTCTTAGCTCAAGTCAAAATAATATGTATCTAGGTTGAGTTGGACGAAATTAGTTTTAACAGGGGTGTAGCAAGAATGTGGGCGAGGTTCTATTCGACTTTTAGTTGTAGTGGCAAAATGATCATGTGGGTCCTTCCATTACACATTCTATAGTAATATCGTTTAAAACAAACGTTTGTTAGATAATATCATAGATCCTATATGTTTTAGAGTAAAGGAATTTTTATCTATATTTTAATGAGCTACAATACAAGTACACTTAGTTTTTCGTATTCTAAAACTCAACCATTAAAAATAATTCGAATTGATTTTGAAATTTACATGTACAATATGCATGCTATATGGCTCACACATTTCAGTTTTATAAATCAAAAGCGATATTCCAACAACGATATCGTGTTTTATGTTATATGATAACAGAATTTTCCTCACTCAACAAAAAAAACTTGTCTCAAACAGGATTTTTTCAAACTCAAATCAAGTAGGACCTGGGCAACCAATTTTATCTGTTTCATTTGTCCCTGAATTTGACCAGATTAACATCGATGTGTGCGTATGAAAAAATAAGCGGACAATCTGCTCATAAGCTGTCTGGTTCTGTCCAGTCCTGTTTAGTGTTTTTGGTCTTGCTTAACCATTTACATTTTGAGAAAAAATATTTTTGCGGGGATAATCCTGGCCGAAATCAACCACCATCATTTTGGGTTATATATCACACACATGGGAGAATACAAGGGGGAGGGGGAGGGGGAGTGAATGGGACTTTCCAGCATAATATTGATTTAAGGTTTCTGAGACACGAGTAAAGATCCCTACTTCCAAACCCAAAGTGATCCCTAATTTGTTTATTATCAAAATTGGCCCATAAAGTTTTTAACACATATTCATTATTTAAACGGTTCGATTCATGTTGTGTAAATGTACATTTCAGGCGGTAGATATTATCGCCTTCGTTTAACGCTATACAAGGAACTGATCAACCAAGCTAAAAGAACTATCGGAAAGCATTCAATAACTGTATGCAGCTTTTCCTTCGATTAGTTAAAGCTCCCATACAACCGTAGAACATAGATAAAATCAGTATTCCTCCGCACATCTGCATTGGCGTTTATATAATAAATTTCATTTTCAGTTATATTGTGCTGTGTTTCATAATCATATTTTGCCTTAATTATACTGTTAGATCATCCTCTAGTAACATTTCTTAAAAAACAAACTAGCATTCTAGACTTAAGGATTTTATTTCGGGTAGCCAATACTTTAATTTGATATAGATTCCACATCATTATTTGAATTTCAAATGAGCGACCAAGGGATAAAGTCATTATATTGGTGATAGCACATAGTAAAATGAATAGCTTCGCGAGACCTCAGGGCGTTGGGAAAACAGTAATATGAGTTATAATCGAGACACATGCCCGGACAAGGATGCAGGAATAACAAAAATATGCAAAATGAAAAAAAATGAATTATTAAAATATCCTATAAAAACTTACATGCTATACTAACATCAAAATATGATAACGATAAAAGAAAATTGAGGATGCAATTTCACCAGAGCAACACATTTATATTTATATCAAAAGTAAGTATTCAAATATCTGCTTTAATTAATTAATGATAAAAATAATAAATTGAAAGCCACTTCATATAATATCCCTCAATTTGACTTGTGAGTAAAAAGAAATTATTCGTGTGAAAATGTAAAAAGAAAAATGTCTGCAACAAATCTGAGTGACAAATGTGTCCCAAAATGTAGAGAAGAGGGTATATTCGCGGCATTTTAAATATGTAGTATAAAAAGTGAATAACATGTTCTGTGGACCTTTTACATTTAATGACTGGAAAAGGAATAACATAATCCGGTATGTTTTAGAGTACTCTAAAATACTGAAAAGAAAGTGTTTGATAAAAAATGGATGAGAGTGGTTTTAGAAGCCCATATTTACATTTAAAGTATAATTATAATCATTCCAAGTGGTATATGATATAAAAAAAAATTCTCTCATATCTCGCCATGTTGGATAGAGTCTGCCCATGTAAGATAGCTATGTAAGATTATAAGACTCTTTCATATGTGTGTATGTAGGATAGGGATATTCCACCCTCGGGGTCACAAAATGTGGTGAAACCCGAGGCTTGCCGATTGTAACACAGAGTCTATATTTGTGTAGAGTAACCAGGAAAACTAACTGTCACCCTAGCCTTTCAATATGATCATCGTTATCGACGGACCTACCTTCGTCATTCTATCAAGAAAACTGGTTAAACACATATAATCCTATGTCACAGAAAAGATCGAATACTCGTATCGAGTTACTGTTCGATGGTTCACACATGAAGCTGCAAAAATCACCGTGAATTTAAAACTACCACCCACGATACATCGCCGCGTCATGGCGATAGAGATCGACATCTCTTTCAATAGCCTTGAACTATGAATGGAATTCCAGTGACAGTCGTGACGTCATGCAGTGACGTAGTATTTTATAAAAAATGTTACTTGGCAATAAAAAGTACAGTTTGTTCCGTGAAATGATCAAATATGTCGAGGTGCAAATCAAATCATATGTCACGGCCACGGCAAAAGTCGGTCAAGTTACGGCAGTTTTTATCGGCGAATTGTTCATTCGTTCATCATAAGTATTTTTAGTAAAAACGTCAAATAAAAAAAATTAAAGAAATGAAGAAAATGGATGGCTGAGCGACACTTTTGCCAGAAATTTGGTAGTGATATGAGAGAAAAAGACTCTTTCATTACGTGTGTATGTAGGATAGGGATATTCCACCCTCGGGATCACAAAATGTGGTAAAAACCCTCGGCAAGCCTCGGGTTTCACCACATTGTGTGACCCCTCGGGTGGAATATCCCTATCCTACATATACACATATGAAAGAGTCTTATAATCTTTTTTTCATGAATTGTACCTTGGAGGGCTGGCAAATATGTTCATTATGGTGCTCTTCATCATGTTATAGATATAGCTATACTGTGGCACCTCTTTGATGTGAGCTAGGGTCATATTTCCTTTCTCGCAGATCGCTTTAGCTTCAAACCAGGTCTTTGCACTTGTATAAAACTTATACATGCACCATCTATAATCTAAAAAAGAAAACATTAATTGTTCTCCCAGTCAGTTAATAAAGAGGTATAGGTAAATGTTGTTCGAAAGAAAATGTAGAAATGTTTATTTCCGGAAGAACGAAATATGAGTACTAATTCATTTGTTTAATTAGGCATAACTTAACATTAAATTTTGCTGTAGACTCTGATAAAATCAATTCAATTATCATTGATGTTGGTTGTTTGAAATAACTTATAAATATATCATCGATTAAAGGGAGACAGCCCGTACAGAAATACATAACTCTTGCAACCTTATATTTTAATATTTGTATCTAAACTTCTCCGGAATGTTCTGGAAGAGAGATGTGTCAATAAATTATGTTTCCAAGTACATGTATTCATTGACAAGTGGTTGTTTACAAGAATTCTAGAAAGAAGACGGTTGGAGTAGGAACAAATTGTTATTCAGAACTGGTTTACAAATGTCAAGGAGAGCTATATGAATTCTTTAACATTATTAATTGCCACGAACTATGAACTGCGAGATTTATAAACATTCATAATTCTCGAGAAACGGATAGGAAAATATTACTCAAGGACAGCTATTATTCAATACATCACCTTGTACACTACTAGTTGTAATTGTGAACGATCTCTGTCACTTGCTTAGTTTTGTATACATCATTAAATTGCGTTTTGAACTTTGCTGTTGGGTTTCATCTTTCTGTTATTATCACAATACAATGTCACCAGAGGAGAGATACATTTATATTAAAATAAAAAAATGAATATTCAATCAAAAACAAACAAACATAAAACAAAAACAAGAAGGATGTAAATGTGTATAATAAGAATTACAAACAAAAACACATAAAAGACGAATTATGAAGCATAACTTAGCTCTACACAACATTAAACTCGCACGACTTTGTTCTAAACAATATAAAACACGCAAGACTTAGTTTACACAACACATAGCACACATACATATATGTAACCTAGTTAAACACAACACAAACACGCATAATTTAGTTCTACACAACCAAACACAAACATGGCCTAGTTGTACGTGATATGAAAGACGAACGACCAGTTCCACACAAAATAAAACACGAACTTTTAGTTCTACACAAAATAAAACACGAATTTCTAGTTCCACAAAACATAAAAGACGAATGACCAGTTCCACAAAACATAAAACACGAATGACCAGTCCTACAAAACATAAAACACGAACGACCAGTTCCACAAAACATAAAATACGAATGACCAGTTCCACAAAACATAAAACACGAATGACCAGTTCCACAAAACATAAAACACGAATGACCGGTTCTGCAAAACATAAAACACGAATGACCAGTTCCACAAAACATAAAATACGAATGACCAGTTCCGCAAAACATAAAACACGAATGACCAGTTCCACAAAACATAAAACACGAATGACCGGTTCTACAAAACATAAAATACGAATGACCAGTTCCACAAAGCATAAAATACGAATGACCAGTTCCACAAAACATAAAACACGAATGACCAGTTCCACAAAACCATAAAACACGAATGACCAGTTCTACAAAACATAAAACACGAATGACCAGTTCTACAAAACATAAAACACGAATGACCAGTTCTACAAAACATAAAATACGAATGACCAGTTCCACAAAACATAAAACACGAATGACCAGTTCTACACAACATAAAACACGAATGACCAGTTCCACACAACATAAAACATGAATGACCAGTTCCACACAAAATTAAACACGAATGACCCCAGTTCCACACCACTTAAAACAAGAATGACCAGTTCCACAAAACACGAATGACCAGTTTCACACTAAATAAAATACGAATGTACATAGCCTTCATCTACAAAGTGCAAAGCCCGTATTACCTGTCTGTACGTAACATTAATTTTCTCTCTCTCTCTCTCTCTCTCTCTTACCAACACAACGGTTCCCTTCAGAGAAATATTTGCTATGTTCACTGCACTGGTTTTCTGTAAAGAAAACACAAGTATCCCAGATGAAATAAAGGTCTCGTTTTGTGTGTACTTTTTGTGACAAAATACTTTTTCCCCGTTACATGAAACTACTATTGTATTCACTAACAATATATATCGTAAATAGTTCCGTATATACAATGAAAATATTGTTTATGCATTGAATTCATTTTTAAAACAATATATGATGTTTTCTAATCTAACAGGATAAAAACTGCATCATTACTGTATGTGTCATTTCTTAATTTGACTTGCATTAATTTTCCGATTTATTTTATTCAAAATTGTACCTATACATAATGGACACCTGCATACACCGGCCAATACGTTCGGCCCCAATGACTTTCGATTCCGTTACAATGTAAAATTAAACATCTTCAAGTTCACTATGGAATGACTTTATTTCAATTATGTTGGTCTTCTTAAACCATGTGTTTCAAATGTTAATCCATTTGTCAGTTGTTTTACGACTTATCTTGACATTTCCACCTTAACTAAATGGGCATTTCGTTTATGATTTTGGTCTGATTAAGGTTACGCCGATGGAGAAATACACAATCCTTTCCTTCAAGTAAGGAGATAATCTTATTGTTCTGATGACCTGAGGTTACACGCCCAGCCTTGCACAAATTCATCATTTGAAGCCATACAACGAGAAATATTGACATAGGTATTTCTGAGAATACAGTACCTGTAGTTGACTACAAAACTCACCTGGCACAGTTCTTGGGTGTGTCAGGCCAGAGTCAGTCAAGCATGACCAATAATGATAGCAATTGTAACATACACTTACACTTATTATGGGTAGTACACAACTGCATGCTTGTGTGTTCATTATGTCAGAACATGAAACCAGGTTATGCTCGTAAATATGTAGTAAATATTTGTTTTAATGATACATTTAAATATATAAGTATAAATAAACTAAAAATATGTTATAATAACTTGTCGGTCAATAAGCAGTTAAAATCAAATCTGCACAGAGTACACATATGTACTTAAATTTTCCTTTCATGTAAAGAATGT
>NW_022982680.1:0-17818 GCF_902652985.1 Pecten maximus
ATCCTGAGTCAACATTTTTAAAAAACCACCCAAAACTTTCGATCGCGCCATTTGGCTGTTTTATGGAATAAACAATCTCAAAAATGCCATTTTCGATGATAACATTTTAGACACAAAAACTGTGTTTTTTAGAGAATACACCCTTTTATGGGCGTTGGATGCAAACCAATTTTTATCCTATTAAACAGTAAGTAATATGCTATTGATGAGAGGAAAAATCATCAACATATAAGTGGTGGAACATTTTCAAATCTTGGGTTGAATTAGCCTATGGTTGAATTGCCGATTTTTGACTTTCTTTAGATAATTAACAAAAACACGAGAGTATTTGCTCGGTATGTTGGGAATATGTGCACAGATATGAAAAAAAGTGAGAGAAACACTTTTTCATTAAAAAAAATCCAAGATGGCTACTTCACAAGTCCCCGTGGTTGAAGACATTGGCTGACAAATAGACAGAACAACAAACAAAACGTATTCCTTATGATTTTGGTTGGTTTTCGCATTTATGGGAGTGTTCATAGCTACGGGCGATTGTATAAGTTTGGTTAGTCACATGGTAACGGGGATCTTTCATATCGAGCCCCAAACATACTTTCGACATATGCACTCCGTTGCCGCAAGATACTGGAGATGTGCGCACACATTCCCATCGTTCTCTCTCCAACTGGGCACTGGCAGTAGTAGTCCTTTATTGGGGCCTGATCATCGGATGAAACGGTGAACCGTATCCAAACGTTATATTTCGTTTGGCTTTTGTGTCGAGAATGTATTTGACATCGGAGAAGGTCTGGGGAGTGCTGGTAAAGCCACACCTCATAGTCTCCGTCATCACTTAAATGTTCGGCGATGTAACCAGGAGCCAGAGATATCTGATACGTTCCACACGTAATGGTTCTCAAGTAATCGGGATCGAGACGGGGAAACAGTACGGAAGATGCATCCATCTGGACAAACTCGGACCTTGCCCGTCTAGATAGATCCGGATCTGTCTTGACTCTCTGAGCTAAACCATTCGGTGTTGTCAAACGGTCCTTCATACGTTCAGCCATTAGCCTATCTTTGGCGTCTCTCTCTGGAGATCTCTGGTAGATCCGTCCTCTAATACCATTCAGGCAGGCTGTGACGGTTCGAAGCAAAGCCTCGATGACATTGATAAAGCTGTTAGACACCAATTGCGTTCGGAAGAACGTCCAGTGTTTCAGTCGACCATGATAGGATTCCACAATCCACCTCGATTTGGTGATAGTTCTGTCAAGATTTGCTTGGACGTCAGAATGTTGACTTTGACCGGGTTTCAGGTATGACGGCATTCTAGCATTGAGGCCAGAGGCTTCGAGAACTGGTAGGACATCTCTAAAACCTCGGTCAACGACAACATTGTCATCTGGTTGTAGCCAAGTAACTAGCTTGTCCATGACTTTTTTGTAATTGCAGCATCATGTTCGCTGCCAGTGAATGGTCCTACTGTGTCCAGAATGTAGCCATCTGGTAAGGCGATGCTCATGAATTTGAGATAGTTTCTCTTCTTCTGGCCACAGTAGGACATTCTCTGGAGCTTGTGGTTGGAGCTTTTCTGGATATAAATATAGGTGCCATCTAATATGACAGTGGCTTTATCTCCAAAAAATGCTTCTGAAAAGACAGTATTGTGCCCGAGCAACTGTTCTCTTGTCAAGTGATCCGGACCTAGAAATTGTGGGACTATCGATGTGTCTAATGCCTGTACTATGGAGTGGAAAGTTTTGGACACACTTGACTTGGAAATTCCAAAAAGAGAAGAACACTGACTCCAGGAAATGTCGGTTTTCAGTTTTACCCAGAACAGTAATAGAGCATCGTGTGTAGTCTTGGTATATATACCAGATGAAAGATATGGGGAACAGTGCGAGTGGATTTCGAGGAACTGATCTTTGGACCAACCTGTCCAGGCCATGCATGCCGAGTCATCAAGAGAAGAAAAGCTTATTGCTAACGCAGACTGGTTCTGTGAAAGGACGTGCGACACCTCTAGGAGGTCATTAATGATTTCGGACGATTTTGATGGTAACTGAGATTCCAAGGAACCTCTACCATCAAGGACAACCTCTGTAGACGGATCTAGGTCGTTACCAATAAGGTGAATGGAGCAGACGCGGGATGAGGTGGGACACCACAGGTTGTGTGAATAGATCAGGTGATGTCTTGCACGTTTTGGTAAGACTGATGATTTTGTTTCATTTATTGCAAAGGTAACAAGACAGAGACAGCATTTTTTGTGTGAAGATGATCCATTCAAAAGATCATGAAGGGTCAGCAACGGCAGGATATGGGACGGGGAGTCGTCTTCTTCCTCTATTTCCTGGTTCTGCTCGGGTTCAGGTTCAGGCTGATTTTGTTCCGAAGATACTTCATGTAGCACTTCTGGCAAATAAGTGCTTGTTCCTTTGCTGACACCAATCCTTGTTGCACCAGCGTATCTAGGAGCCATTTATATTGTGGACTATTTACATTGCGCGCACTTCTGTTCTTATTGCCACTACGTTTCTTGAAGTATAGCTGACAGCCTTCTCCAACACATTTACCCTCCATCTTGAAACAATAACGATTGGTTTATGAAGGGTGTCCTCAGTGTAAATCTTTATATCGATACTGTTTATTTAGTCGTTAGATATCATAAAACTGTCATGAAAATATCCGCTCTGATATTCAATATAAAATTTTGTATATAATAAGCTATATAATAGGGTTTCAGACAAGGTTGTTACTCATTTCCCCTTTTCTTTCAATTTACAACCACATTCAGGCGGCGATATGAGAACGTTCCACCACATGGAATAAGCTGATTTTTGGTACACATATGAAACAAGTAAAGCTCTATCCGATTTTGTGATGGAAATTTGCATCCAAAACTATATAACGGGAGAAAATTGCAATTTTATGGCATTTTTCTTCATCATTGTGTCTCTGCAAGTGCATTTTCATCCGAGAAAATTTTTGTTTTATGTTTTATGAATAAACACGATGTTTTGGAAATATTTATCAAAAGAAATTTATACTATGTTACGAATTACAATTTCGAGATAACCTTCTTTTATTTACGACCTTATGTCTTTGATGCTCAAAATGACAACTTTATAAAAATACATTTTCACTGACATTATGAAATCTGGGTGTCGGAAAGGTGTAAAATTATTCTTCGGAAAAGAAAAAAACTGTAGTTGAGCTAGATAAGAAATTATGCGGGGGCAGGCTCCTATGGAGAATTAACATTACTGGAAACAGGCCCTTTATTTCACCAGCACTTTAAAGTATAACCACCATCATTAAAAACTATGCCGTTTAAAAAGATATTTCTTGTTTATTATTATAAACTCGCACAAAACTTCTTTGAATAGCATGATTACCTAGAGAAACTACTGTTGAGTATTTAGTTTAGAGTAATATGCCCGCAAGTCCCAGAAACAAACCTTTTGCCGTAGCGTCAGTGTCTGTGTACTATAAGTCACGTTTCTAGAAATCAAGAGAGCGAGAGCGAGGCTCGACAGGGCGTGTCTAAATTCCGGAGACGGCGGACCTGATATCCTGACTTGTAAACGACCTCACAGAACACTAGTGACTACAGACAATTCAGCTTCAACACGAGACTACCCGGTAGTACTTGTTAGAACAAAGGGTTACATTATGAATGATTCGTACGTACATTGTGAGCAGTTTAATACTACATGAAGTATTGCCGTGACGCTACACTAAAGTATTATAGTAAACAATGGATTTGAAAATAACAACCACCTTGAAAATGTCTGCCAAAGGTGTGTGGTAGGAGCGGAGAAATACAGTGACCAGACCGGGACTCGAACCCGGGACCTCCGAATTCTAGACGGACGCTTTAACTATTTGAGCGACCTGGCTACCGGCGTTCAGTCTAGTTCAAATCCGCTGCATTCCTCCCTCATTCAACAAAGACTTCGGCCCTATATCACATACATGAGTATATACTGTAAGCGCCAAATGAAACAGGAGAGGGAAAATGTAGCGGCCTGGACTCGAACATGGGACCTTTGAATTCAAGTTGGACGCTCTAACCATTTGAACTACCCAACCACAGGCGTTCAGCCCAGCCATACAGCACCCAATGTCAATGCTTAACGGCAACAAGCTTTATAAGCCAGACACGTCTCGGTTTTTTTAAATATAAATTCCCTACCTAGGGCTGATAGTCCGTTGTCTCAATAGATATTCTTCTCTTACCGAGTTAGCCATGGGTTGTACGTCCTATTGACGAGGCACAAATTGGAATCTTTAGGTTGTTAAGGGGATTTTATAAGCTGACTGTCATAATAAGTTCAGTTTCTTTTATTTGATCAAGCACCCTTTATACTTTTGGAGCGAACCAATCCTCCTCACTATATCTATACATTTGGGAGTGATCTCCCTTGTTTTATATACAAGTCATGTTGTTTCCGGCATCTCTGGATGCTCCTCCCATTGTTGAGCAGCATGTGCTTCTGGTATCTGCCACATCGGCTCATCAAAATTAATGTCGCACGGCTTAAGGCCTCGAATTACACTCAAACAATCAGCGGTAATCGGTTCTACAAAGTTTGCTCTATTTAACAGAATGGGCGTAGAATCAAGTGCAGACCTCACGCCTAAAACGACCCATTGGCGATTTGTACCCGAACTATCACTAGATATCGTTCTATTGAAGACTTAGGAGAGGAACTACAGGCTCTTCAAATGGAAGAACAGAATTTGGAGCTCTGCAGAAAAATACAGAAAACGAGAGTAAATAGTCTGTGCTTCCAAACAACCCGCCCTATAATGACTGATTCGCCCAAAGGTAGCCATGATCCCTCGGTCGGTCAGTGGGGTTACTCGAGTTGATTCTATTGAAGATGATGAGTGACAAGAAACGAAAATTCAATGAAGTTAAGGATTATCTGTTATATAATAAGACAATTAAAAGACTTTTTTTACAGAAATGGGGGGAGGGGTTCTGTTTGACAAGAGAAAGGGATCTGAATGGGGTAAGCATCAAAGCTATTTAGGCTGTGAGCGTTATGCTGTATTGGTGAAGGAACACATTTTATGATAAATCGAACATTGTAATTATAGAACTACACCCACCAAAACCAAAGGCAGTAAGCGCTTTGGAGACCATTCGCGAATCTACCTCCAAAATTTGGCTTATTTATGACGCATGCCAAACAGCGGCTCTGTCCTCAATGACTGTTACCACAGAGAGCCATGTACAGGTATGTGACCAAAGGTTGTTTCGTGGCAAAAGTAGACTTGACCAGGTCAGTGCCTGTACATCAAATCATGTCGCCACAGTGTTACAGTGAACCTTTTCATGGGACAGACACCCGGCTTATTCATACATATAGGGATTGAACGGTGTTTTCATTGCGTTTACGGTGGTATGAACGCAATGGGATTCAGACATATTCTTTATAGCGCGTTATTATTATGATTGTGTTACCTATTCCCGCGCTTATTAATCCGCGGAATCTTTTTCATTGCTTTACGTTTTAATGCAGTCAGAGTTCACTAAGCTGAAGAAGGAAGATATGTAAATATATAGCACTAAGCTTCCTTTTGAGTCTGCAAAAAGGCTTTCCGAGGCTGATTTGCGCGGCTTGTCGAATCATGAAACAACGCTTCCGTATAAAGTGACCTCTGACCTTGACTATTTCCTTATTACGGTGTTCTCTCATTACCATTATAAGGCTGATTTACCCTCGGATCTCGAATCAACTCAAATAAAGTCGAAGGCTCACCAGCTAATTATGTAGTCATCAACTCGGGACTTATGACACTATCACTACCCGAGTATACAGCTGTGCTGGAGAAGCTTATGTGGTAAGATAAGTTTGGCCTCCCAGGTAATACCACCTGGACCCAGTTGTTCAAAAGGTGATTAAGCTAATCACATTTTAACAACATTTTTCAAATCCTGATATGATAATTTCTGGTAGAACTAGCTTGTCAAAACTTTATGAAGTCCTGTAATTCTTAATTCTCTTCCAACTGGCCTAATTTAAAGATGATATACTCACAGGTTTTGCAACAAATTAGAAATGAATTTATCACTAATCAAGTGATTGAGCTAATCACCTTTTGAACAACTGGGCCCAGGACGGATGTTCATGGGTCGCCTATTAGATCTAAAACGCAGTGTTAACCGAAGCCACTACAAGGCATAGACGCAGTAGACTTTGACAATGAATTTTTTACCAAGGTCGTTCCTCTGGGTGTGTAATGGTATATATAGAATACGAGGCTCGCGACCTATGACCTCTAATGCAGACTGCCCCACGTGACATGGTCTATGGTGGATACTTCATGGGTGGTTATTGCTACGTAAATTGTGGCATGCCAGCATTGAGGTCTGAAAACATTAACATCAAAGAACTTGTGGTTATTTCTATTGCTCTGTGTAATTGGAATGTTTTCACGTCTTATACAAACTCGTCATTATTCACACAGATAATCATTATGTCACAGCATGGATAAATGTGGCCTCGTTCGCCGACTCTTGCTCTGGTTATTCCCGTACCATAAAGTATCTTTGCTGCCTTTCTTCCTAGATCATGTAACTTTCTTGCGGATGCGTGAAGCAAACAAACTGAGTTTAACTTACATTGAAATGAAAAAGAAGCTCAATAAGAAATTGTCTGTTTTACTTCGCAGAAGTAATTATTTTGCAATTGAAAGATAGGAAGTCACTCTGCCGTCTGTGAAAACTCCATACAAGTACATTTAGTACCCTCGTCAAACTTCATGTTGATCCAACAGTATCCCGCTCAAAATTGATAACGTCAATAACTGTCAACACCCACCCCTATGTAGTAAGTGGTGACTACCTCACTAAACAACATACGAGAATCCCGTCCCATGCCACCTAAATTGTCCAGACACGACACCACAGGCCGGCACGTTTCTCAGCTTCCTGAGACACACCAACCGGTGCCTAAAATGTGCGCCTAATCACACATCTCGGACCTTCAACTAAGGTTACGTGGCGGTTTGATCTACAGGTTTTGCTTCTCTCTTTCTTCACAGCGTTGCTGTGTTGTGTTCAGGCTCAATACTCGCTTGTATCTCCCTTCAGGCGAGTCTTGACCTATCCAGCAATTGCGTCCACTGGGCCGGACAGCTCCATGAGACGATATTGACACGGCATGAGGGGGGTCCTTTCTTGTGTCGAACTAGATAGTTCTATATGATATCATAGACATTTTGGACCAGGTGAGGATGATCTATTTGACCAACCACAGTGTTACGCCGTATAGACCCCCCCCCCCCCCCCCCCCCCCCCTGTCTGGTTATGTATGACGTGACGTCATTGTATTGTTACCGTAACCCGGCACCATCGTTGTGAATGGGAACATCCTCCACACCTTCCCGTTTCGCCTCCAAGCGAGTGAATGTTCCTTTCTTCCCTAATCCATTGGCCCTCACATATGCGGCGTCGAGGGTACATCAATGCCAGAAATTGTAACGTTTTGTATTGTTGCTTTGACGTCATCAAGATGTTCTTAACAGAGGACCCATCGTCTCCAATTTGGATGAGAAGGAAATTTCACCTCGCTTACAGCGTGGATACATCCGTGCAGGATAAGAGAATATTAAATCGGCCACGTGTATTTTCAAGAGAGAGATCTTTGTCGACGACTGACATTCTGCAGCAAAAATATCGTTCAAAGCAAGAAAAGCTGTCAGATGCCTTATATTTATCACCAGTGAAAAGTTAGCATTGAAAAGTATATTGAACGTTTCCTCAGCGGGCCGGGACTACCTTTGTACGTGTAAAACACAAATTTACTTTACACCTGTGTAATTGATTACCATGTTGGTTTCCTACATCACTTCTGTTTTTCTTTAGTCTAAGATAACGCGACCGAAGACGTCACGTGGTTTTAAATATTTCTCCCACGAGATCTGCTGTGAAGGTATCAGTGTTAAGATGTCAAGGAAATGGAAGTTATGTGATTACAGACATGTCAGAGTTAGAGTTTATTGTTGACAATCTCCAACATTTCTTATACCCGATGTCATACATTTGTCAATTCCGTTTAGTTCGAGTTAAAGTTCGAGTTAAAGAAAAACGTAAGGGTATACAAGGTGTTAACCTACAATCTGAACTCAAAGATGATGTACAAAATCTACTATATTTATTCAGTCGGGTCGTGCCTTCCTTTATTGGGTCGTATCAATTATACCGGTACGAATCTGCTGTATTCCAAATGGAATTCTGATGTTGAAAACTCTTCAAAAGCTACGTTACCGAATTTTTATTATATAAAAGAACTGTGTTTTGAGAAATACCTTAATTTTTTAGATGTGAAAAATGCAAAAAAAAATGTTTTGTTAATTTAGAATATATATTCATAAATTACTAATTGAAACCGACAGGTGGGAAATTATAGATAGAGCTGAAAGGATATGTAATTTATGTAGAAGTAATAAAACTGGTAATGAGTTTCATTATATTTTAGAATTTAATATAAAAAGAAGAAATTTACTTGGTGAATATACTACTTTGAAAGAGTTAATATTTTGGAGCATTCTTTTGTTATGAACTGTTCAAATATAAGAAAGCTCAGAAATGTATGTAAGTTTATCAAATGTATAAATGACAAAGTCTGTTCTCCTGTGTAAATCAAAACCTACAATATATGCTGTTCTGAACACACAAATATATGTATATCATATTTTTTAATGTATTATATCTGTATATTGAATCATAATGGAACGCGCTGTTCCACCAGAACTGAATCGAAATTGGATCCACGATTGCGGAACCGTGATTTTTCATTTGTGATACAAATGTACTTTTTATCAAAAAATAGATGAGAACTCTTCAATTGCGATGAAATAAAATAGCTTATATAAGTTTGAAGAAACAATTCACGTATTGATTTCACAACCGGTACATTGCAAAAAAAAATCGGTTTTTATGTTTAAAGAGAGGAACGGCCGCCATCTTGGGAACTCACTTGAAATTCAATTACGTTCCATTTACGATTCCGTGCCAGTTTGGTACAACTGGTACGATCCCGATAATGGAACACACACAGATTCCACTGTTCAACATGTTCATGTGGTATGAAAATGGCCAAACCTGCATTAAAGGCGTGACCTGAATTCTATCCAAAACCTGTCTATAAAGGCCATTTGTTATGTTCCCAAGGTAACACAGTTCATTGGTAATGAACTTGATTTCTTGATTATCGTTTATAGGCAAATTAGACAGCAGCATATCTTTGAGTTATTCCCAGAACTGATTGCAGTCGTGATTGTTGTCTTTCGTTTTTCTATGTGATACATTTGCACCAATCTGATAACACAAAGAAATCTCTCATATCGACAACTAAACCAAAGGTTTCTGACGTTTTATCAGCCTTTTAAAAATCTAATATTGGCCGACTAACGGATTAGTCGGCCAATATCATATTTCTTTAGTCGGTCCATATCAGATTTCGTTAGTCGGCCCATATCAGATTTCGTTAGTCGGTCCATATCAGATTTCGTTAGTCGGCCAATATCAGATTTCGTTAGTCGGTCCATATCAGATTAATCGACAACATGTTAAAAAGTTGCGGCAAGATATTTAGACTTGTATGCTGAATTGTACAGTTATGTGAAATACACAGAACTGTTTTGAGGTAGATGAGGAATATTGATATGATGAAAAACGTCCACGTCCCGAAAATCGACGCCTGGTGGCGCTGAAAGCGCCTGTATCGCTACGGTCCGTGTACCATTGTTGGTATCCATGGTATTGCAACACAAAAAAAACCCACAAAATTATGCCCTTGTTACACACAGGGATCTGAGAATTTGTTACAGTTTACGCGTTTTTTGACCTTCCCTAGCGTATATAGCACACGTTCAGACCTTTTGGTGGCTAGATTAAATTTCGGTAAAAATGACACCCCTGATGTTCATTATAATATTATAGAGAAGGTCCAAATACACGTAGTCTGTAACAAATTCTCAGGTCCCTGTGAAATACAGTAGGGAAGGTCATACATACATTTAGACTGTAACAAATTCTCAGGTCCCTGTGATATAGGGAAGGTCATACATACATTTAGACTGTAACAAATTCTCAGGTCCCTGTGATATAGGGAAGGTCATACATACATTTAGACTGTAACAAATTCTCAGGTCCCTGTGATATAGGGAAGGTCCAAATTCACGAAGACTGTAACAAATTCTCAGGTCCCTGTGATATACAGTACGGAAGGTCATACATACATTTAGACTGTAACAAATTCTCAGGTCCCTGTGATATAGGGAAGGTCCAAATACACAAAGAATGTAGCAAATTCTCAGGTCCCTGTGATATAAGACAGGTCCAAATCCACGCAGACTTTAACATTTTTTCAGGTCCCTGTGATATAGGTGAGGTCCAAATTCACGTAGATTGTAACAAATTCCCAGGTGCCTGTGTTGTTACACTGCTGATGTTTGCTAGTTTGTTGACATATATCTTCAACCATTCCTGGATCCAAACAGCCTACAGTTAGGTAACGGATGAACCGAAACTTCTACCGTGAAAAATATATGTATTATAGCATCTATGTATATGTTGGCCGTGGGATAGGCATCCAAGATAGCCAAGTCCCTGTGTCAAAAACCGTGCTTGAAGTCTTAAGTAAAGTCTCATTTTGTTTATAAAAACTTAATTCTCACTTAAAGCGTTTCGTGTACCTTCTTTCGAAAAAATATTTGCTTGAAAGCCTAATGTTACCTTTTTGTGTTAATACCCGGAAGCGCGTTTTATGTGGCGTTAATATTACACGAGTTGGAATGCTTTTGAGTCATGTGAATAGTGAAGGAAAGACAACTCTTACACAAAATTCTAAGTCTAGTCTTAGCGCAGAGGGGTACATTGTTTTCTGTGTCGCGTGAAACGTTGCAAAATAACGAAAATCAAAAACATTCTCAAAAATGAAAACTTCATTAAACAAAAATATTTCTTCAAAAATATTGCTTTATATTCATAAAAGTGCGAGATCTATTCAAAATTCCATTTTTAAAAATTAATATACGGTAATAAATATTAATATTCATCTATAACGTGTACTATATATTTAAAACTGAAATGAATATTGAAACAAATTAAGTTTTTATTGTAAAAATAGAAAAAAACATTTGTTCTATATATAAAATATTTGTTCAGTGTGCAAAAAATTCTATGTGGTCAAAAATGTTACATGGTGCGACAGTGTGAAATGACACCACAGGGACTTTCGTTACGGAGTATCTGATATTGCAAGTTATGAACAAATAATTGATATTTAGGACCATATATATATATATATATATCAAAGATTTTATTTTCTAGAAATGCTAATTTGATTTTTGAATGGCTAGCAAACAGTTATGAATATTTACTTAATTTTTTTAACCAAATGTTTGTGTTATGAACTTTTTTTCATTGTTAAGAAAAAAAACTTAGTCTTAAGAACATATATATAAAGAGGTATGGCATATATTGGCCTGTTTCGACCTAACGGTGGCCGTTTTCATAATTAAAAAAATAAATGTTCAAAACTGAGTTTTTGAATACAAACCATAAATCTATAACATATAAAAATTCTTATTTGCGAAAATTAGTTTGTTCATTGCAATGGATATTTCATAAAATGACCGTAAAGTTGCATCATCGGGCTATTTGCAACTTTCGAGGGGGGTTTTCCTGCATTCATATCATTTTTTGACATAGAGCGCATCGGAAGACCAACTTATACAATGTCTTATTTTATTCTATGCACCAAAAGACAACTAAAATCCTATTCTTAAAAAGTGGTCCTCCGATGCGCTGGTATAGAAAAATTGAAAAAAACGTAGTTGATAAAATATTTTAATTTTTAGCATTAACTAGACTGACTATAACTGATAACATAAACTTCACATTCCTGTCAGTTCACATAGCTCATATGGTGGAACTATCGCTTATCAACCCGAAGGTTCGGAGTTCGAATCACTAAAATGTATCTTATTAATATTTTGTTATGTTTCTAAGAATGATACCTTTTAATTTTTTTTGGTCGTATTTGAAAGATATTTTCAACATTAAATGCATATTTAATATGAAGTATTTAGTATAGAGATAGAAAGGTTGAGATAAACAAATTTCCACTTGGATAAAAAAAACAAGAGTGAAATCATTACCTATTTACTACGTATCATTCAAAGTAACATCTAAATGAACTGCAGGTCAGGGCACGAGTCAAAAAGTTGTCTTCCTTCGTCATTTGTGTTACTATGTTATATATCTATTTATTAGCACAATGTATCATATACACTATGTGTTGGTGATCCGAAGATATAGATTTGAATTTCCTGTCGTAGTTTTACCGAGAGAAATATTTATAATATATGTTCAATTCGTATCCATGTATGTAAATACATTGCGATCCATGTTTCCATATCATCTTATAGACGACTTCCACAATGATCATGTCAGGGTATCGGGCCGACCATCACTGCGCCATTGAAACGTTCTGTTTAACAGAACGCCGATGTGGCGCAGCGGTATAAGCTGCGGGTGTTTCTGGCTGGGCGATTGGGTGACGTAGATCGTGAGTTCGAGGCCCGGTCAGGGCACGAGTCAAAAAGTTGTCTTTCTTCGTCTTTTGTGTTGCTAAGTTATATGTATATAATTATATAGGAATTGCCAGAGTTGGGGAACCCCCTTAACAATGGTGTGTCCTTTATTTCTTTATATTCATAAACTTGTGATAACCATAACCATACATGTTCTATTTACACTCTTAACTCTAACGCCAGACCAGATCTTCATACATTTTTTATTACTGATCTCTTAGGGGATGGTAGCCTTTAACATGGAACGTCAAATATATTGTCAACATGAATTTCCGTGAAAATGAGTCTCTGTTAAAAGCATATTCTGTTCCTATTAAGAAAGCATGACGTCATTTTTACGTAAGGGTGCAACATAATTCCTAAATGTGCTGAACCAGTATCTACAGCTTAACATTTATATGTAGACACTGTAATTGTACAACACTAGGAGTCTGTTAAGCTATCAATGCTTAAATTTAATTTATCCAATGACGTATAAGATGCACGGTGTGACCCATATACAAAATTATGTAATAGATGTTTAGTCAGGTTCACTAGACGACAACGCCATGAATACTTATGGGTGTTTTGAATTTAAAGTTTATGAAAGTTTAAATAAACTAAAAGAACCTAACACTACTTTGGATTCAAAGTCATGAAGGAGTTCAAGGTAACGAATTTGTTGACAGTGAAGCAAAAATACTTGAAATCTCCAACAAACAAATATTACACTACCATATACAGATTTCACTTCTGTAAAGCCGCTAAAAATAAATGACAACAACGCTGGTCTCTTGAGACAAGCAACAAAGTCTTTAAGTACAACCGAAACTTAATGCATTCATTCCCAGTTGAAAATATCGTAGAGAGGAATTTGTCCCCGCTCGGCTCCGTACTGGGCACACATATCCTTACCTACTCATTCGTCCCTTTTAAAACGAGAAGATTCACCTACATGCCATGCATGTGACACTGAAACTACAGTGAAACATTTTTAATGGAATGTTCCGTTTTTAAACACATTTGATAGCTACTACCCACGCTTCCCATATGTTTGTTTAAAATAAGATGAATAAATCTATCACCATGCCCTTTATGACCACAGCAGTCGACGGGCCGTTAAACCGAAAGAAACAAACAAAATTATGTAATGGCATGATTTGAATAAATGGGGTTGAAATAGAAAAAAAACTCTTCGTTGACTTAAACGATATGGTGGTCTGTAGTATGACCATACATTTCTGATACAGCAGATTAGACATTCATTTTTTTCTGCGATATACCTATAGGGATCACGGGAACGACGCCGTCTCTCGCTCACGTGCTTTAGTTTATATAACGTGTAGTAGAGTGATTTAATGTAGTTTTTAATAAAATATATAAAACATTGATGCTGTGTTATATGCAGTATGCACTTCCGGCGTGAGACAGTGCGGACTTGCATGTCGGAGCTCCGATATGCACGGTCTTATTCTACGAGTTATGAACGTTTTTTGGTGTTGTATACCATGTTGGAGTAGTTATAAATCTGTAACTAATTACTATGCCTCCGAAGAAACGTGTCAAGGGTACAAATACTAAAAAAGCCAGCGAAAGTGACGACCCACAGGTGAGCGGTACTGCATATAGTGGTAATCCATGCATGAACAGTGATAACGTGTACACGTGTAATGCCAATATGTCGTGTCCACCTCCGACCCCCAGCCCGGGCCCTATGTTTCAACCACAAAGTTCAAGTTCTTCAAGTTCTTTATTACTTTAAACCACATGGTTTATCAGTATATAAATTACATGTACAACAAGTTCTCACAGTCCTCACAAACACTCACACACCCACACTGATCCACACCCACCCACTCACACTGATCCACAGACAAACTCTCACACACCAATCTACACATGTACACTACAGCACATACACACCTATACCCACACACTCACACTGAACCACACATATGAACACCGGTCGGTTACATCTAGAATAGTGTAGAGGAATATCTCTCACACTTCAATAATTAAGTACATTGTTTTCACAAATTACAAATTCTGCCATGGAAATTACAAAAGTGCATAGGGGATTACAAACATGTTGTAGTTATATATTCTAGACATTTATATATCAATAACATATACATTAGCAAATTGCTCAATACTAAGTAATTTCGAAAATACGTACAACGCGTATTATTCAATATTCAGCCTAACATTGTAACAGGCGGTCTCGTTTCTTATTACTTAAGGAAATGAATTTCGCCAAATTTGCCATATCTTTTATGTTATCAGTGCACAGTAGTTTAATAAATTTATACATGCTTGGTCTAGTAAAATAATATTTTTTTATGAACTTACTTCTCAACTCTTTAAAGCATTGACATTTGATTATAAAATGACATTCATCTTCTATATCTCCGTTATTACAAACATTACATTTCCTAAGGTTACGTGACATATTATTATAACGTCCAACCTCTACTTTTAACTTATGTGATGACATCCTTATTTTAATTATTTCTTTTAAATGTTTTGAATCTATAGGCATTGCTAAGTATTTTTGTAGACAAAAATTATCACTCAAATGCATATGCAATGCACACTTGGAAGAAGATTCAATCTTTTCTCTGCACTCTTGTTGAAAAATATCATGTATCTTAAATTTAACAATATCGAAATCTCTTTCACTCATACTGTCTTGATACCACATATATCCTAATCCCATTCGGAATAGTTCATTTCTGACGTATTCACATATCCCATTCTCATTATATAACGTTTCCTGATAACAGGCTTGTAATATACAATTGTCTGATTTTTTTAATTTAAACCAATATTTGATAATTCTTAACTTGCGAATATGACTTATTGGTATTCTTCCTAATTCATTATATATCATACAATCTGGTGTGCACTTCTTGACTCCTAATACATTCTTACAGAATTTCAAGTGTAATTTTTCTATATCGGGTGCTTTATGCATTCCCCATACTTCGCAACCATAGTTAAAATACTGGCAACATATGTATCGAAGACGTGAAGCTGTGTTTCAACATTGAAATAATTTTTCCTACATACATTGGCTACAGCGAAAAGTGCTTTTTTACCTTGTTCGGCTAACTTTTCTGGAGTTTTTCTGAATTTCTCGTTGTAATTTAACAAGACACCCAAGTAATTAAAGTTATCAACGTTATCTAATTCGTGACCATTATAAAACCATTTGTCACTTGACCTTAATTTTCCCCCGTTTCTAAAAACTAACACCTTAGTTTTATCTGTATTCACTGTTAAACCCCATTCATTGGTGTAATTTAGCAATGCATCTAACATTTGTTGCAAGCCCTCGGGTGTTTCAGCTAACAATACCATATCATCAGCATACATTAATAAAAATAGTTTTAATGTTTGTAATTCGATAGAAGGGCATTCATTCGTTAAAAAATTCATTTCACAGTCATTTACGTATAAGGAAAACATAATCGGAGACAAACTTTCCTCTTGAAATAATCCATTTTTACAACTGAAAAATTCTGTCATGATGTTATTATATTTCACACAACATTTCACATCATTGTACAATGACCGTATAATATTCAACATTTTCCCTGTCACCCCTTCTTTGATGAGTTTAAACCATAAATTTTGCCTGTTTACAAAATCAAATGCTTTTTTATAATCTATAAAACAACAATATAATTTCTTTTTGTTTCTAAGCGTCTTGTTGATTACTGTCTGAAGAGCAAATATAGCATCAACTGTTGACATATTTCTCTTAAAGCCAAACTGAGCGTCACTAATCATCGAATATGTCATATCAAAATCTATAAGGCGTTTATTTAAAATTGATGTAAAAAGTTTACCTAAGCAACTAATTAATGTGATGCCACGATAGTTATTTGTATCATTCCTGTCGCCTTTTTTAAAGACCGGAACTATATTGCCAACAGACCAAGATTTTGGATACTTTCCTGACTTAAAAATATTATTAAACAATTCGACTAAACATGGTATAAGTACATCCTTACCTTTAAGGAAATATTCGTTAATGAGTAAGTCCCTACCACAAGCTTTGGAACTATGCAGATTATTAATAGAATTTAAAATTTCTCCTTCAGTAAAGTCACAGTCTAATTCTTGATACACAGAACACATCAAAATATGTATCTAAAAAATCGGTAACCATTTTATTATCAGGTAATTCAGTGGAAGATAATTCATGGAAATGCCTGAAGAACGCTTGTTCGTCTAAGGAACAATTGGATTTACTTGTTTTATTCCTTTTCTGAAACGTTTTGTAAACCATTTTTGGATTACTCCTTCTCATGAAGTTCATCATATTGCCCCGCTGAGTTTTGTATTCTCTTTTCAATTTGTATTCTAGTTTTTTATATGCTCGTTTTTTACATAAAAGAATGTATCTATTCCCCTCTGATTTGTCCGAATTGAAAATACTCAATGCCAGTTTATATTCATTATATCTTTGTTTGCAAACTTCATTAAACCATAGTTTATCTTCCGTTTTAACCTTATTTCCTGATCGTGATCGTGATTTACGAGTACACGAATATAAAGGTAACAACAAATTATTCAAAGTATTAGTAAATTTGTCAACACAATTGTCAATTCCTTTCTGAGTAAACTCACAATTCATACAAACATTTAATAATTCGTCTCTGTTACATTCTTTTTTTTTTATAATTTTTTATATTTTCCAAAAACACATATATCATTAACAGTCAATAATTTTAATATATCACATGCACACTACTGCCATAATCTTTTAACAATTATCCTAACTACTCACACTCATCTTCATCCTCATCATCCTCATCATCCTCATCATATCATCAACATCACCATCCAATCATTATCATCATCAAATCATCATCATCATCATCATCATCTTCAATAGTCATCATCCTCATCTGCAATAATCATCCTCGTTCTCACCACCACCATCATCATCAATCTTCATCAAACATCAATCGTCATCATCATCATCCTCATCATTATCATCATTCAATCACCAGCATCCTCATCATCAACATCATCATCATCATAATCATCATCATCATCATCATCATCATCATCATCATTCAATCATCATCATCATCATCATCATCATCATCATCATTCAATCACCATCATCCTCACCATCATCATCATCAATCAACATGCATCATCATCATGATGATTCACCCTCAATAAAACTCACAATTTTTATTTCCCCAAAATTTCCTTT
>NW_022982681.1:0-35616 GCF_902652985.1 Pecten maximus
CCAAGAAGGTTTTTTAAAAAAAGGTTGGAAATTTAAAAAAAACCGGGGTTTTAAAAAGGGCCTTTTAAAATGGCATACTATCGGGTTTCCCAAAACAAGGTACCTTAGTCGGATTGGCAGTCAAAAAAATAGAACATTCCCCCGAAACAAACCTGCAATGGGGGGAAAAACACTTACCTTTTAGGGATCGGTTTCATGCAAACTTCAAAAGATCCCAAAAAATAATTTTGCCCCAAAATTAAAAAGAATGGAAGAATTTTTGAAGAGCCCCCAAAAAAAGAAATTTCTCCAAGGGGTAAAATCCTGTTTTTAAAATCTTCTCTTTTCAAAATTAATCATCTTTAAGCATTTCCCAAACCCCTTTTGGGCTTTTTTCTCTTCAAACTTTTTTTTTTGAAATTTGGAACAGCAAAACAAACAACGCTAAAAGAGAAGTTATTTCAAATATGTTTTACATAAAAGCATTTATAGACTCCTAAGAAGTATCTTGGATCAGATGGCCTTTTTTCAGACCCCAGCCAGTGTGTGGTTCGATGTCTCCCTATCCGTGTCGGTTTGGGTTTCGTGGGAAGCTGTGCTGTTATATGGTTGTGTCCTTGGGCAGGACACTCTAACCTCGTTGCTCTGGATGAAATTCAGCTGAATAAATATGTTAATATAGATTTGTTAGCAACGTGGCGATTGACTATGTACACAAATGGGTTGATGTTTTAAAGCTTGGGATAGTCTGAATTTTTACTTTAAAAAATATAGTTGTGTGAAATATCAAGCTGCAATATATTAATGAAGCAAGGCTGATCAAGTATTTAATCAAGGTAATTTATATAATTTATAAACTATTTTGTGTTTAATTTTATGAGATACCTTACATAAGATATAGGGTGCGAGTTAAATACACGATCAAAATGTCTCGACGACAACTTAGTCTGTAATACAGGTTCATACACGGAATAATACAAATTCAAACATTGATTTTATTGAGTATTTTCCAACACGACCTACACGAGGGTCCAATTACAGACCTCAAATATAATTAAATATCACAAAAACATGTATAACTAATAAAGTATAAGGCATATTAACACGAGACTGCCTTAAGGTTCAACAAGGCGAATTTAAAATCCCGTTTACACAATAATAACATGCGAAAACATAGATAATCATAGATCAGTACATTCGTTGGAGTCTGTAGTTTTCAATAAATGTACATAGTTCTGTAAATAGTATTGTTGTAATTATATTTCGTATATAAAATAACATTTTCTAACATGTTCCCTATTCTCCATAGAGCCAACCCCACCCCCCATTTAAACATTACTATTGATTTTTTGATATGCATATGTTTATATTTTTTTTCTTTGCATATTAATGTTATGCAAGCTGTTACTGAATACTGAATCTATCCATCTCAATTTCATCTTCGTAAGGGGCGTGTTGAACCTCAATACAAGGCGATGAAATAAAGTGAGATACCAAATTCACGAAATCGAAACTGAACCTTTCCCGTCAATAAAATGCAATGAATTGTAATTGTGTAATTGTAACGTTTTACATACTACCAGGATAATTGTGTGTTTTTCAAAAGAAATATTTTTTATTTAGTGCATTGACATTGAAGTTTTCATTTCCAAACACGACTTCATTGATTTTTTCAGTTATCCAAATCATCTCGTATACTCTCTCAATAGGTGATGATTTACTTATTCGTCCGTCTTTAAAGCGCACTTGCCCCCCTTCGTTTTTCTTTCATGGTAAATGAGCAAGGGAATGTCTTGTCTGAAATGTCCTATACCCAGGAGTTTGTGATGTGATAACGGTTATCATCCCTTTGTCGTTTAACACTGGACTTGTTTTTCAGACCAATATGGTCACTGTTTTTTTCTAGGCCAGAAAAAACCCCAACAAAAACAAAACTGGGAGGTGTCATTCCATCCAAATATATGCACGATGTGAACCGTGAATTGGGAATTGTTGCCTAGGGGACAGAAAACAAACCGAACAAAATAAATCTGCATTAATCAAAATTTAAGAAAATATATTTTTTTTACCCAAGCCTTTATTTGCGAAACCTCGGTTTCAGCCCAAGTTGTGGTGAGTACTGAACGAGGAAGGTCAGATGTCCATATAAAGTTGAGGTAACCCACTGTTTTATTTGGTTAAAGAACAGCGCGATAACGCCTGGCCAGAGGTTAGGAAAAGGCCGCTCTTAAAAATATCTATTAGATTTTTAGACGGAAAATAAAAAATTCTAATTGTAACAATATTCAACAGACCCCCCCCCCCCCCCTCGCTTCGTAAGATACCCTGATACTGAAAGTGACGTCCATAACAATGATCATATTAAGGCGGTAGGATGGATCAGGAACCTTGTTCTAAACTTATTTTAGTTTCAGTTTTCATCCTTCCTTACACATCTACAATTCCGGAAAATCTCATTTTTTTAACATTAAGTGTAAGTTTCCATTTATCATTATATTTTAACAAAGCATTCAATAATGATTGCAAGGCAATTAATTGGTGTATCATCTATTATAATTGAGTCGTCAGCGTACATAAATAAAAAAAAAATTATAGTTATCATTCCCAATTCAACAAATTGACAACTTTCATTTGCGAAATTCATTTCAGTCATTTAAAAAAAGGCTGTATGAAATCGGCGAGAGAACGTCCCCTTAAAAGAGACTGATTTTATTGGGAACTAATCTGAGATATATCCGTTATATCTGACACTAGGTTTAACATTATCGTACAAAGATTTTATTATTTTTAACAACTTTCCCTGTACTCCTTGTTTTATTAGTTTACGCCATAGACTACCTCTATCGATGAGATCAAACGCTTTCTTAAAATCTACATTTGGATAAATCATAAATATATCATGATTGTGGCCCATTTACGGGTTTTTGGCAATGACGTCATCGCAGTGTGGCCTGTAGTATGTACACTTGGTACATGTTTATTTTTTGAAAGAACACTTTAGATATTCGTGCTTTGTTTTCCGTGTCCAATTTTTGAAATACATCAAGTTCAATAACAACAATTATATATATAAAAGATGTGTCACAACCAGGGGCCTGTTAGTTTATGCGGACAAATCGGTTTGTCAGTTTTTAAATGCAATATTTCAAAAATATATCTTGACGGACCTGTTGATGTTAATACAGGCCTTTGAAGTCTTTGTCAGGGCTTGTCTGGAAACAATATAAAATCACCAGGTCCGTCTTTATTTTAATAAACGAACAAAACTGGTCCTACTGGTCCAACCGTTTGGACCGCAAGAAAGAAAACAGCCCAGACCATACTACACTGGAATACCCAAATGTCACGTCCCTGTGTGTCGTATACGTTATTTATAATCAATGAACGTCTCAATAATTATGCAGATAATATTGAACTCATACTTAAAAAACCCAGCAGCATTCAACTATTGATCATAAACATGTATTTTAACTTTATTCTTTAATTGAACTTTCTAAATAGTTTAAAAGTCGGTATGTTTTTTGCTTTCATCGACTTTGAGAACGTGTTCGACATTGTCTGGAGAATAGGAGGACTGTGGAACAAATTGATTTTAAGTAACATAAAGATGTTTTAAGGTAATGATTAAACTCTTAAGTGTAATTCTGGGGTTAGACAAGGGAACAACTTATCCCCATATTTGTTTCCTATCTTTTTAAACGATTTCGAACATTTTATGATATCACATGCTTGCAGAGGCCTTTCTAATTTGGTGGGAAAACTGGATTACCGAGTAACTTTACATCAAGTTACGCAAATAAACTTGTTCATATCTTCTTTATCTCTGATTGTGTACGTTCAAATTCGGGACTGATTATATAATATGCTAGTAAATAAAGATGAAATTCAATTTCAGTCGCTGTATCCAATACTTCCTGTATTATTTCTGTATGTTCAGTGGCTGTATCCAATACTTCCTGTATTATTTCTGTATGTTCAGTCGCTGTATCCAATACTTCCTGTATTATTTCTGTATGTTCAGTGACTGTATCCAATACTTCCTGTATTATTTCTGTATGTTCAGTGACTGTATCCAATACTTCCTGTATTATTTCTGTTTGTTCAGTCGCTGTATCCAATACTTCCTGTATTATTTCTGTATGTTCAGTCGCTGTATCCAATACTTCCTGTATTATTTCTGTATGTTCAGTCGCTGTATCCAGTACTTCCTGTATTATTTCTGTATGTTCAGTCCCTGTATCCAATACTTCCTGTATTATTTCTGTATGTTCAGTCCCTGTATCCAATACTTCCTGTATTATTTCTGTATGTTTAGTCACTGTATCCAATACTTCCTGTATTATTTCTGTATGTTCAGTGACTGTATCCAATACTTCCTGTATTATTTCTGTATGTTCAGTCGCTGTATCCAATACTTCCTGTATTATTTCTGTACGTTCAGTCGCTGTATCCAATACTTCCTGTATTATTTCTGTACGTTCAGTCCCTGTATCCAATACTTCCTGTATTATTTCTGTACGTTCAGTCGCTGTATCCAATACTTCCTGTATTATTTCTGTATGTTCAGTCGCTGTATCCAATACTTCCTGTATTATTTCTGTATGTTCAGTCGCTGTATCCAGTACTTCCTGTATTATTTCTGTATGTTCAGTCGCTGTATCCAATACTTCCTGTATTATTTCTGTATGTTCAGTCGCTGTATCCAATACTTCCTGTATTGTTTCTGTATGTTCAGTCACTGTATCCAATACTTCCTGTATTATTTCTGTATGTTCAGTCGCTGTATCCAATACTTCCTGTATTATTTCTGTATGTTCAGTCGCTGTATCCAATACTTCCTGTATTATTTCTGTATGTTCAGTCGCTGTATCCAATACTTCCTGTATTATTTCTGTATGTTCAGTCGCTGTATCCAATACTTCCTGTATTATTTCTGTATGTTCAGTCCCTGTATCCAATACTTCCTGTATTATTTCTGTAGGTCCAGTCCCTGTATCCAATACTTCCTGTATTATTTCTGTATGTCCAGTCGCTGTATCCAATACTTCCTGTATTATTTCTGTATGTTCAGTCGCTGTATCCAATACTTCCTGTATTATTTCTGTATGTTCAGTCGCTGTATCCAATACTTCCTGTATTATTTCTGTATGTTCAGTCGCTGTATCCAATACTTCCTGTATTATTTCTGTATGTTCAGTCCCTGTATCCAATACTTCCTGTATTATTTCTGTAGGTCCAGTCCCTGTATCCAATACTTCCTGTATTATTTCTGTATGTCCAGTCGCTGTATCCAATACTTCCTGTATTATTTCTGTATGTTCAGTCGCTGTATCCAATACCTCCTGTATTATTTCTGTATGTTCAGTCACAGTATCCAATATTTCCTGTATTATTTCTGTATGTTCAGTCCCTGTATCCAATACTTCCTGTATTATTTCTGTATGTTCAGTCCCTGTATCCAATACTTCCTGTATTATTTCTGTATGTTTAGTCACTGTATCCAATACTTCCTGTATTATTTCTGTATGTTCAGTGACTGTATCCAATACTTCCTGTATTATTTCTATATGTTCAGTCGCTGTATCCAATACTTCCTGTATTATTTCTGTACGTTCAGTCGCTGTATCCAATACTTCCTGTATTATTTCTGTATGTTCAGTCGCTGTATCCAGTACTTCCTGTATTATTTCTGTATGTTCAGTCCCTGTATCCAATACTTCCTGTATTATTTCTGTATGTTCAGTCCCTGTATCCAATACTTCCTGTATTATTTCTGTATGTTTAGTCACTGTATCCAATACTTCCTGTATTATTTCTGTATGTTCAGTGACTGTATCCAATACTTCCTGTATTATTTCTGTATGTTCAGTCGCTGTATCCAATACTTCCTGTATTATTTCTGTACGTTCAGTCGCTGTATCCAATACTTCCTGTATTATTTCTGTACGTTCAGTCCCTGTATCCAATACTTCCTGTATTATTTCTGTACGTTCAGTCGCTGTATCCAATACTTCCTGTATTATTCTGTATGTTCAGTCGCTGTATCCAATACTTCCTGTATTATTTCTGTATGTTCAAGTCGCTGTATCCAGTACTTCCTGTATTATTTCTGTATGTTCAGTCGCTGTATCCAATACTTCCTGTATTATTTCTGTATGTTCAGTCGCTTGTATCCAATACTTCCTGTATTGTTTCTGTATGTTCAGTCACTGTATCCAATACTTCCTGTATTATTTCTGTATGTTCAGTCGCTGTATCCAATACTTCCTGTATTATTTCTGTATGTTCAGTCGCTGTATCCAATACTTCCTGTATTATTTCTGTATGTTCAGTCGCTGTATCCAATACTTCCTGTATTATTTCTGTATGTTCAGTCGCTGTATCCAATACTTCCTGTATTATTTCTGTATGTTCAGTCCCTGTATCCAATACTTCCTGTATTATTTCTGTATGTTCAGTCCCTGTATCCAATACTTCCTGTATTATTTCTGTATGTTTAGTCACTGTATCCAATACTTCCTGTATTATTTCTGTATGTTCAGTGACTGTATCCAATACTTCCTGTATTATTTCTGTATGTTCAGTCGCTGTATCCAATACTTCCTGTATTATTTCTGTACGTTCAGTCGCTGTATCCAATACTTCCTGTATTATTTCTGTACGTTCAGTCCCTGTATCCAATACTTCCTGTATTATTTCTGTACGTTCAGTCGCTGTATCCAATACTTCCTGTATTATTTCTGTATGTTCAGTCGCTGTATCCAATACTTCCTGTATTATTTCTGTATGTTCAGTCGCTGTATCCAGTACTTCCTGTATTATTTCTGTATGTTCAGTCGCTGTATCCAATACTTCCTGTATTATTTCTGTATGTTCAGTCGCTGTATCCAATACTTCCTGTATTGTTTCTGTATGTTCAGTCACTGTATCCAATACTTCCTGTATTATTTCTGTATGTTCAGTCGCTGTATCCAATACTTCCTGTATTATTTCTGTATGTTCAGTCGCTGTATCCAATACTTCCTGTATTATTTCTGTATGTTCAGTCGCTGTATCCAATACTTCCTGTATTATTTCTGTATGTTCAGTCGCTGTATCCAATACTTCCTGTATTATTTCTGTATGTTCAGTCCCTGTATCCAATACTTCCTGTATTATTTCTGTAGGTCCAGTCCCTGTATCCAATACTTCCTGTATTATTTCTGTATGTCCAGTCCGCTGTATCCAATACTTCCTGTATTATTTCTGTATGTTCAGTCGCTGTATCCATACTTCCTGTATTATTTCTGTATGTTCAGTCGCTGTATCCAATACTTCCTGTATTATTTCTGTATGTTCAGTCGCTGTATCCAATACTTCCTGTATTATTTCTGTATGTTCAGTCCCTGTATCCAATACTTCCTGTATTATTTCTGTAGGTCCAGTCCCTGTATCCAATACTTCCTGTATTATTTCTGTATGTCCAGTCGCTGTATCCAATACTTCCTGTATTATTTCTGTATGTTCAGTCGCTGTATCCAATACCTCCTGTATTATTTCTGTATGTTCCGTCACAGTATCCAATATTTACCTGTATTATTCTGTATGTTCAGTCCCTGTATCCAATACTTCATGTATTATTTCTGTATGTTCAGTCCCGTATCCCATAATCCTGTATTATTTCTGTAGTTTAGCACTGTATCCAATACTTCCTGTATTATTTCTGTATGTTCAGTGACTGTATCCAATACTTCCTGTATTATTTACTATTTCAGTCGCTGTATCCCAATACTTCTGTATTATTTCTGTACGTTCACGTCGCTGTATCCAATACTTCCTGTATTATTTCTGTACGTTCAGTCCCTGTATCCAATCCTTCCTGTATTATTTCTGTATGTTCAGTCGCTGTCGCTGTATCCAATACTTCCTGTATATTTCTGTATGTTCAGTCCCTGTATCCAATACTCCTGTATTATTTTCTGTATGTTCAGTCGCTGTATCCAATACTTCGTATTATTTATGTTATGTTCAGTCGCTGTACTCCAATACTTTCTGTATTATTTCTGTATGTTCAGTTCGCTGTATCCAATACTTTCCTGTATTTATTTCTGTATGTCAGTCGCTGTATCCAATACTTTCCTGTATTATTTCTGTATGTTCAGTCGCTGTATCCAATACTTTCCTGTATTATTTCTGTATGTTCAGTCGCTGTATCCAATACTTTCTGTATTATTTCTGTATGTTCAGTCGCTGTATCCAATACTTCCTGTATTATTTCTGTATGTTCAGTCGCTGTATCCAATACTTCCTGTATTATTTCTGTATGTTCAGTCGCTGTATCCAATACTTTCTGTATTATTTCTGTATGTTCAGTCGCTGTATCCAATACTTTCCTGTATTATTTCTGTATGTCCAGTCACTGTATCCAGTGGCGTTGTAGGTTAAACATCATTGTGGTACCGTGGTGATGTTGTAGGTTAAACATCATTGTGGTACCATGGTGTTGTTATAGGTTAAACATCATTGTGGTACCGTGGTGATGTTGTAGGTTAAACATCATTGTGGTACCGTGGTGTTGTTATAGGTTAAACATCATTGTGGTACCGTGGTGATGTTGTAGGTTAAACATCATTGTGGTACTGTGGTGGTGTTGTAGGTTAAACATCATTGTGGTACCGTGGTGTTGTTGTAGGTTAAAACATCATTGTGGTACCGTGGTGTTGTTATAGGTTAAACATCATTGTGGTACCGTGGGTGTGTAGGTTAAAATCATTGTGGTACCGTGGTGATTGTTGTAGGTTAAACATCATTGTGGTACCGTGGTGATTGTTGTAGGTTTAAACATCCATTGTGGTACCGTGGTGTGTTATAGGTTAAACATCATTGTGGATAACCGTGGTGATGTTGTAGGTTAAACATCAATTGGTGGTACCGTGGTGATGTTATAGGTTAAACATCATTGTGGTACCGTGGTGATGTTATTAGGTTAAACATCATTGTTGGTACCGTGGTGATGTTATAGGTTAAACATCATTGTGGTACCGTGGTGTGTTGTAGGTTAAACATCATTGTGGTACCGTGGTGATGTTGTAGGTTAAACATCATTGTGGTACCGTGGTGATGTTGTAGGTTAAACATCATTGTGGTACCGTGGTGATGTTGTAGGTTAAACATCATTGTGGTACCGTGGTGATGTTGTAGGTTAAACATCATTGTGGTACCGTGGTGATGTTATAGGTTAACATCATTGTGGTACCGTGGTGTTGTTATAGGTTAAACATCATTGTGGTACCGTGGTGTTGTTGTAGGTTAAACATCATTGTGGTACCATGGTGATGTTGTAGGTTAAACATCATTGTGGTACCGTGGTGATGTTGTAGGTTAAACATCATTGTGGTACCGTGGTGTTGTTATAGGTTAAACATCATTGTGGTACCGTGATGTTGTAGGTTAAACATCATTGTGGTACCGTGGTGATGTTATAGGTTAAACATCATTGTGGTACCGTGGTGTTGTTATAGGTTAAACATCATTGTGGTACCGTGGTAATGTTGTAGGTTAAACATCATTGTGGTACCGTGATGTTATAGGTTAAACATCATTGTGGTACCGTGGTGATGTTATAGGTTAAACATCATTGTGGTACCGTGGTGATGTTGTAGGTTAAACATCATTGTGGTACCGTGGTGATGTTGTAGGTTAAACATCATTGTGGTACCGTGGTGTTGTTATAGGTTAAACATCATTGTGGTACCGTGGTGTTGTTATAGGTTAAACATCATTGTGGTACCGTGATGTTGTAGGTTAAACATCATTGTGGTACCGTGGTGTTGTTATAGGTTAAACATCATTGTGGTACCGTGGTGACGTTGTAGGTTAAACATCATTGTGGTACCGTGGTGATGTTGTAGGTTAAACATCATTGTGGTACCGTGGTGATGTTGTAGGTTAAACATCATTGTGGTACCGTGGTGATGTTATAGGTTAAACATCATTGTGGTACCGTGGTGTTGTTGTAGGTTAAACATCATTGTGGTACCGTGGTGATGTTGTAGGTTAAACATCATTGTGGTACCGTGGTGATGTTATAGGTTAAACATCATTGTGGTACCGTGGTGACATTATAGGTTAAACATCATTGTGGTACCGTGGTGATGGTATAGGTTAAATATCATTGCGGTACCCTCTTTTTTTATCTACATGTGAAACATGATTTGATAAAATGTCATAATTTTACTGCACAATCTTGCACTCCTTTCTACCGTGTCCTGTATTCACTGGTTATGTGTTAGTAAATTTAATTAACAGCGAGGTCGTTTATTTAGTATAACATTGATATCCCCGTTGTATTTGTGGTAAGGAAACAGTAGATATTGAACAATAACGACAATAATCTCATATACATTTTAAATGTCATGTGTCTTAACAAGCAACTCAAGTGGTCAAATGTTTCTTCAACAATGTACATTGTTTCGATATTTCATATATGAACGACATTATACAAATATTTGACTGCTTTAAATAAATACACCGTATTTACTTCTGTCCACTTAAACCCAGACAACCTGTTGTTAGATACCTTTCTGAGTAAATAATCAATCCATCAAGCATTCCTGCCAATTTTCACGTGTCCCCTTATAAATGTCAAGACATCATCGATTTTTTTTTAATACGAACATAACAAAACACAACCAATATTAAACGTACAACACGTCACCATTTCAAATTCTTGACACTTCTATTGATCAAACTCTCCGTCATGTCAGACAGCATACTGATGACATTTCACATCATTAAGGTTTGTATCAACATACACTATTATACAGGACCTAGTTTGGTTATAATTGTATAAGCAACCACGATAAACAAAATACTTTAACTTCCCAAACCCCGCTCAAGTCTCCTTTCGGCTAGATGCATTCCCACTACACGGGCAAAATGTCGTCATGTCAATTCACGGCAAAGTTGGGTCGATTTCATGTGAAAATGTTCAGGTCAAATTGACCTAAACAGAGCAAAGATGTCAATCCATGCCAAGAAACTGACCCCACAAGAAATGGACCTCAACAAGAAATTGACACCAACAAGAAATTGACCCCACAAGAAATTGACCCCAACAAGAAATTGACCCAACAAGAAATTGACCGAAACAAGAACTTGACCGAAACAAGAAATTGACCCCAACAAGAACTTGACCTCAACAAAAAAATTGACCTCAACAAGAACTTGACCTCAACAAGAACTTGACCAAAACAAGAAATTAACCCCAACAAGAAATTCACCTTAACAAGAACTTGACCTCAACAAGAAATTGACCTCAACAAGAAACTGACCTCAACAAGAAATTGACCTCAACAAGAAATTCACCTTAACAAGAAATTCATCTGAACTCAACATGAAAATAAATCATGTCAAATTCAGGTTAATTTCAGGTCAAATTCAGATCAATTTCAGGTCATTTTGATAGATGGATTCGTAGCCTCTACAGCGTTCTCGTCCTAATTGTAGACATTTGAACACGTTCTGTACCAGTAGTTTGTACGGGAAGAAGGTACGCATGCATATTAAGACAGCTGTGTAGGTCCGGGTGCATGTCTGCAGAATAAAACAAACACAGAGCTATTGAAACGTGTCAATGTTTTAATTGAAATTCAACATACCACAATCTATCTTCTCTTAAGCAGTTACACGGCTCACTATATTATACAGACAAGTCAAGAAAGTCCATGTAGTAACATTTTAGGTTTCCACATACGGGCAGTTTTACAAAATAGACAACTCTTCATTTAATGGGGGTACATTTTCGGTTTAATCCTAAAAAAATGATTATCACAAATAATGATCATGAGTAGCTTCAGGAATAAAACATTCATGTACCAGATAAGAAAGACAAGTCTTTATACAACCATAGCCCAGACAGACATTGTGTATACTCTGGACCAGCGCAACTCTTCATTCTGACGTGGCATACAGGGAAACGGCAATCTTCGGGGACTAAAGATCACCAGCAGAGTGTACCGCCCAGCAATCTCAAAGCACTGTACACAGCACATACTTTGGAATACAAAATTACAGACAGATACAATGTATGACAGAATGATGACAATGCATCATACAGTTATTTCCTCCTTTCAGAATCCGTCAGTGGTCAAGGTCAAGGTCAAGCGTGTTGTTCTTTCAGCTGATTTTGGTCTTCGTTAAATCATGTTTGTTCTTGACCGCTATATTCACTACTATTCTTCCTCTCACACTATCATTGATGGTTGTAGTTTGTCCTAAGAATGAATATTTCTAAAGTTCTGACAATTTTTTAAGATGTTATTACTATAACAATTCATTTCTTTGAATTGGGTGTCCGTAAGACAAGTCCCCTGGGAGTTCTGGGCGATTTTCAGTTAGAAATATCGGCATTCTCTGCTTTCCTATATTCTCTTTCTTAGAAAAGTGCCGGGAACCTTTAATCAATGGAATAGTAACACGATTAATTAGACCATCATGTTTACATATGATCGCTAATTTACAAATACTGTTCAAAGACGTAGAATCGATTCTTTAAAATCATGCCTTGTCTCAAGGCCTGCCAATAAGTAATTATTCGTTCAATACGAGTTTTATTGTAATAAATCGATAATTGTCCCGACATTTGGACGCTGATATTGTTGTTCTAATTCATTACCAACCGTTCCAACAAAGGACCGAATATGTTCTACTATTAACCGGGAAATTTCGTTTCATTAGTTTGTTTCATGCTGCTGAATTTTAATTACGCTGATGTAAGGTGCAAAAGTCTATAGAACAGCGTAACAAAAGTTTACACTTTAATTGTAGAATCGCTGAAGGTTTTGTTTAGAAAAGAACAAATTACAGACATACAAACGAAGCCGTATTTCTAACATGAAATCAATAGAAAGAGGAACAAAGAAACATTGATAGGAGAATAAGACAGCGGTGATACTGTGTAGTTAGTAATACTCGCGGGGGATTTAATTTCGCGGTAATTAGATATTGCCCGAAAATATATAACCCGCGAATAATTATACATAAATGCATAAACGTGTTCCTTTTTTTACTATGGAATCGATTTAGAGACGATTTACCGTGAAATTTGATTCCCGAAAACTAGTTACGAATTACTGGGGCAATCGCAAAATCGCGAAATATAAGCCCTCTGAAATTAATATAAATACAGTAACTCCGCTCTCTCGATGAACAGTGATAACATTTCATTAATTCATTTAAATGATGATGATGATGATGATGATGATGATGATTGATGATGATGATGATGATGATGATGATGATGATATCTTGAGTAAATGATCAAATAGCTGGTCTAAGTTATTGTTAATGAAAGCTGTTGTTCCCCATTCACCAGTACGTATTCCGTACAAACCTGAGACGCGTAAAATAAATCTATACCTTTCTTTGGCCAATACATCTAGGCATTACTGATCATGTCCGACATACACCTAGGTATAAACAGAGGCATATCAGACTCACAAAAGAATATGATTTTTCGTGAGTTCGAAAATATGTCATCTGGCAACCATCGTTTAAACATCTGGCGGTATATTTGATCTGCGACGGTAACGTGCTGCTTGCGCATGTTTGTAATGCCCCTGTCACACTTGACCGGATTGGTGTACCGGACATCAACGGATATAATTTTTTGTTATCCGGTGGTATACGGTGGCAAAGTTGTCAGTCCGGTAGAAAAATCCAAACTGACGACGTACTTGCACCGAATATGGAACGGATAAAACGTACCAATAACGAACATGTAACGCACGGCTACCGTACTACCAACCGGGTGTCTCCGAATGAGTAACGAACAACAAACGAGCATGAACCGGTGAATCAGGACGTGTACAGGATGCATTCCGGACAAACCGAACACCTAACGGACATTAACGCGCACGTGCAGAAAAAAACAAGATATATGCATTTCTCCGGCGATCAGTTGTCAAAAAGTTACAGTGCTGACTGCCTCGCCAAAATGCCTCGCGGTAGAAAAAAAAAAAAAAAAAACGTTCCTGCAAAAGCGCAAGACACAGAAGAAGTGTCTGTCGATGCTGTTGATGCTGTTGCACAGGAAACCGAAACTGAAACTGAAACAGAGCATGATAAAGGTGGTGATGATATGCCTGCGATAATTAATCAGTTCCTGTCAGTAGTCAGTCCTCCCCCTGTAGGTATCCTGTAGGTATTCTGTATTCATCCGTTCTGTGCGTGTTATCCGTTTTCAATCCGTTTGTCTATTCGTCGTGTCCGGTGTTAATCCTGCAAGCATCCTGTGTTTGTCCGTTATGTGTCCGTTATGTGTTCGTTATGTGTGCGTTCAAGTTCCATTAACGGACTGGGTAACGCATGCCCCCCGTACACCTACCGCATATAAACGAACAATGACAGGATATATACAGGACAAAACGGACATGCACAGGACAGCCAACGAATATTCATATCCGTTACTGTCCGTTTCAAGTGTTGTGCATGCACAAAACTTTCCAACGGATACCACCGGACGCACCGTACATCACCTGACATGAAACGAATGAACCGAACATAAAACGGACATAAAACGGATATTGACGAACATCACCGGATATCCAAAAATGTTATCCGTTTCACGTCCGGTGGCCCAATCCGGTAAAGTGTGACAGGGGCATAACGTTGTAATTGTTCATAGACGAAAGGACAGACGGACGGACGGACGGACTGAAGGACGAGAATGCCAACATAACAGACCGGACAAAACGGTCATCTTAACAGAAACAGTTCATGTATGACTAATACAATGCTTGTGTGAATACACAATCCATTTTCGAGCATTGGAAATTGTAACAAAAATAATGTCGCTACACAGCTAGACAGATAAACTATTCTCGCAATCACGAAAATTATTTTCAAATTCAAATTCATTTTATTCTCTTTTCACATTACTTGATGTATAGAGAAAAACATATTTACAATATAATATATACAATTATAGCAGTGTTCGTAGTTGATACATGGCACTGTTTCACAACAAAATATTTTCTTTTTTATCAGGGAGGACAGATCATGTTATTAATTAGTCTGATAAATGTACACATTTTCATTAGTTTTTTAAAATTAGTTATATTCATTAGTTCGTTAAACTTAATAATATTTGGTCTTGACCAATAGTATTTGTCTATATATAACATTCTATGAGCAGATAACGCTGTACATTCAAGTAAATAATGAAATCCATCACCAATTTATTGACTTTTACAATGTGGACATTTTCTTTCCTATGCGAGACTTGCACGCCTCCGTAGATATACGATACCCGGTAAGCTACCCTTAGAATCAATACATATTCTGCAGACTAGTAGGCTGAGATATATCGTCACTTACAAGGGTTTGGTTCACATGTACCAAGAGCTACCCGTGTTGAACTGAGGATTCTATAAGCTCCGCTTAAACTGGAGTTTGACCATTCCGTTTAAACTGGAGTTTGACCATTCCGTTTAAACTGGAGTTTGACCATTCCGTTTCAACTGGAGTTTGACCATTCCGCTTTAACTGGTGTTTATGATCACCCCGCTTAAACTGGTGTTTGTGAGCACTCCGCTTAAACTGAAGTTTGACCACTCCGCTTAAACTGAAGTTTGACCACTCCGCTTAAACTGGAGCTTGTGACCACTCCGATAAACTTGAGTTTCTCGCCATTCCACTTAAACAGAAGTTTCTGATAATCGGATTTGGGAAAAGGGATTAGACACCGCCGACATGTTGTCCGTGTCGACTCTATTACAGTTTTATCTGTTTTCCATGGCAACAGCACTAGGTAAGTCGTAAAATACTAAGTGACTTAATACTTCTTATTGGTAATATTTTTTCAGTGTGAATACATACATGAAATATTTACGGTTATGAACGTGCGTTAGTTACATGTTATATTTGTGTTTTTGTTGATTTATGTTATATCAATGAATTAAGGGGACGGATGTGTGGCAGTTTAGATAGCGACCACAAATTAATTTAGTCTTGGTCAATTTTCTATAGTGTAAAAACATGATAGAGAATATTGAATGGTTTTTCATTGAATATAACATATTTTCACGAGTATGACGGAATATCAATATGTTTTTCAGGAGTGAAAAACGGTATATTTCTGTCATTCGAGTGAAATATATGTTATATTCAACGGAAAACCATGCGATTTTCTTTTTGTTTCATTTTTAATGACGTTATGCTTGACGGCGTGACGTCATTTTGAATAAGCTGCTCTTACTTGGTAATTTTTGCTTGTAAAATAGTTGTCAAATTAGTCTTTTATCAAAATCTGCAACGTACGTTATTGTATAATACATTCGCTTCATTTGGGTCCGAACAAAAAAAAACAAAAAAACAAAAAACGACGGATTTCAGTGCGGTGAATTGAAAGTACCGTCCTGATTGGTCAAACACAAAAGATATATGTCATCACTGTCACCATAGTTAGAAAATGATGTAGGTGTTTATCAAGATGACCATTCCTTATATTGTACTGGTGAAAAAATAATAAAACACAAAACGCGTCCGTTTGTGTGTTCTAAACCGGCGATACTTTTCCGTGAAAAGCATAACAAAGACAAACTCGAAGAAAGCCACGAACAGGATTTATTAGCCATCAATCTCACAGGAGTGTACAACGGATACACAGGTATACAGCACCTTTAATAAGAAAAATGTGTAATATCTAAATACCGAATAATGAATTAAAACCGAATTACATGCTGCAGGCCGAGTGTTAGTGTCAAGTTAGAAAATTCCAAATCGTCCGAAACTTTGGAAAGAGATGTGTACTACCCCATAATCTTATCACTGTGTTTCTTTTGATAGCAGTTATTCAATATTCCCATTTCTTCACAATAACTTCAGCACCAAATTTTGCGCGAGATATGAAGTCACGTGGTCTTTTCCAACAGCAATTAAGAAGTTTCGTGCAATTTAATTTCGCTTATTTTCGTCGTATCGTGCTAGTACATATGGATTAAATTAATGCCTTATCCTAAAGAACCAGTTATAAGATTCGAGGGGAGGTCGGATACCTCATAGTACGATCAGACGTAACAGCAATACTGCCATCTTGAAAGATGACGGTACCCTTAATGTTCAACATAACAGCCTGAAGTTGGTTCCGAGTTCCGAGTTCCGTTTAAGTAAAACGGAATTCCGAGTTCCGTTTAAGAAAAAGGGAACTAGGAATTAGTTTCCAAATTCCTTAAAGAATATATTCTACATACTTTATATCAATATGAGACCTGAATCTGAAAAAGAAACGACATGTCAACGAGTGGAAGGACACTTATCAGTCAGGTATAAACTTGTTCCCAGTTCCGTTTAAAATAAATGAAACTAGAAACCAGTTCCGAGTTCCGCTTAAGTAAAACGGAACTACAATGTATTAGCTTTACGAGTTTTGGTCCCAGTTCCGAGTTCCGTTTTACTTAAACGGAACTCGGAACTGGTTTCTAGTTTCATTTAGTTTTACTTAAACGGAACTCAGAACTCGGAACCAACTTCAGGCTCCCGTTGAATACAGTCTCCATTTAATGTACCTCTATGCACGTTTCTTAATTTTCGTTTAAACAGTCTGTACCGCCAAAATATAAGATATAGGGAAAAAATAGATAAAAAATAAATAAATGGGGCCAATGGCATTGTATGCCCAGCCTGTGAAATTCGTGTCTTGAGCGTGGACACAAATATAGAGTTAAAGACTTATGATAAACACCTGGTTAAAATGTTTCCGAATGGCGAGGTTGATCCGAAAGAGTGGTATAATTGTTTACATTGCTTATATATAGCCATGTGTTATAACTAGTATGTATGTGTGGTCGGTATATGGCCATTTATGTTATTGGCATAATGTAAGTTTCCATTATTTATTTCATCTGTCAATCTCACCGGCATGTTTTTATTTACATAAACAAATACACACTGATTTTGAATGTGTAGTTATTTACCTTACTCGATTAAATCTATCGATTCTATGTGATTAGGAAATGTTGTAGTGTTGACTTTCCACCTCGTTTGACAGTTATACACACCGATGACAATAGGACTACTTTGTCCTGTGCCGTATTAGTAAAACTCGTAAATGTTATATATTCCTGCCCCTACTAATGAGTGTGCGCGTTTATGTAAATTACATCACAGGCAGATTGAAGTATTCTGCTGTCGTCATTAATATTTTATATAACATCAACATCGCTGATTAAATTCTGTTAATCAAACATGTCTCCCAGATTAGTATCATGTTTTACAATGTATACACGAATCACGAGATTTGAAAGTGATTGGAGGGACAATGAGGGTGGCTCCCAATGAGAAGATTATATATAATTAGTTGATACAAATCCCATCGTTCGAGGTATTGTCGTACTTGACCAATATTATGAAGTTGATTAAAATGCATTGAATGATAGCTAACACAAAACCTATGTCGATTGAGCGCTCACAGAATGTGAACATCGCTTCCTCGACTTCCGGAACGGTATAAGGGTCAATCGCCTCCTGACTTCGTCACAATAAATATTCATATGACCCTGACTTATAATGGTACTCCTGACTGTTGGTATCCCCTAGACACCCGTCCTCATATAACCCTGACTGTTGGAGTCCCCTAGACACCCGTCCTCATATAACCCTGACTGTTGGTATCCCTCTAGACACCCGTCCTCATATAACCCTGACTGTTGGTGTCCCCTAGACACCCGTCCTCATATAACCCTGACTGTTGGTATCCCTCTAGACACCCGTCCTCACATAACCCTGACTGTTGGTATCCCTCTAGACACCCGTCCTCATATGATCCTGACTGTTGGTATCCCCTAGACACCTGTCCTCATATGACCCTGACTATTGGTGGCCCTCTAGACACCCGTCCTCATATGACCCTGGCTGTTGGTGACCCTCTAGACACCCGTCCCCATATGACCCTGGCTGTTGGTGACCCTCTAGACACCCGTCCTCATATGGCCCTGACTATTGGTGGCCCTCTAGACACCCGTCCTCATATGGCCCTGACTGTTGGTATCCCCTTGACGTCTGTCCTCATATGACTGTTGATGGCTCCTTGGCATACGTCCTCATATGATCCCTACCGTCGGTGTTTCCTTGGCAACCGTTCCCACGTGACTATTGCAGTTACAAATAACTTCAAACAGATTGTTATGACTCTCATTACATTTATTCATTCTCTTGTATTTATTTTAAGCAATCGTTTGATATTGCTGGGTGATAATATCTGCTAGTGCACTTAAATTCCCGAGGTTTTCCGCTACACTGAATGCCACTTAATTTCTGATACCTACCCGTTTAGAATATTCATGTATTCCATGTTCTTTAAAAAATACTTAGTATCCTGTATGGAAAAAAAGAAAATCATTAAACTTTTGGTTTAAAGCACAATGATGTTATATGCATTTTCTTATCATCAACATAACTCTCTAGCATTTACAGAAGAACGAGTCCTGTTACTGGTGAGGGCAGGAAATGACGTCAACATAGAATCCATTTGGAATCAGACTGGATCGAGTTATCCCACTGACCTTGACCCGCTCATGACCGCTCGTGACTTGATTCCTTTGACCTTGGTCAGAAGCACACTGATAGATGATTGGGACAACCCCCCAGACAAGGTACCTATCATTTCACCAAGTCTATAAATATATCATTACAGTCTTTTAATGTATGTAGCTCATTAATTTTAACCTTACACATTGTTGTATGTCAAGATTTGTCTTTGCACTCTTGTGGATAGTTTTAAATACTTGTTTTTGTCGAGCTTTTTTTATTTCGATTTTAAAAAGTATTGAATAGAAAGCACACATCTGATTAGTCAACATAGATATTTCTTCCTCATAGCTGTATCAGTGTTGGATTGGGTGTTCCGTTTTACAGATTCACATCAGAACATTAAATAGCCAAGGCGACGTTTTGTGGGAGATGGCGTTTCAGGTTCCTTTAGGGACTGGTCCGACATTGCGGAGCTTACTCATAGAGAGTAACATCATATCATCCTCGTCCCCGGTGACGGCTTCCACAGCCGAAATCAGCTGGAGGTAATACTACAGTAAAATATAAACTCTTGTTAGCTTCGAGGTACACATCTTTAAACTTTTACAATGATAATAGACAACATAAATTGTGTGTGTATGTAAATTGTGTGTGTATGTAAATTACGTGTTTTAAATCTATTTATGATATATATTTTTTGGTATGGTTGAAGTTATTTAACCACCTGGGCCCAGTTGTTCAAAAGGTGAAAAAGGTGATTAGCTTAATATTAATGAAAACTGCATTTCTCATTTGTTGCAAAACCTGTGAGTATATCATCTTTAAACTATGCCAGTTGGAAGAGAATTAAGAATTACAGAATTTCATAAAGTTTTTTCAAGTTAGTTCTACCAGAAATTATTATATTAGGATTTGAAAAATGTTGTTAACATGTGATTAGCCTAATCACGTTTTGAACAACTGGTCCCTGAAGTCAGGGATTACATTTTCAACCAAATCACCAAATATCAACTGGATTTTCTCATGAAATTTTTGCTACTACGATCTCTAAGACAGCCATTTGTCAAGATGTTTATTTAATATAGATATGAAACATATAACGAGAATAACACTGCATAAAACTACATAATCATATTAATCGAGGTGTTTGTTAACCTCAGTAAACCGTCATACCAACTTCATATCGGGAGTACAACTGGTACCGATGTGGCTTGGCTGGGAGTTTGGGATGGCCCCTCGGGACAGAGTCAGAACCAGTATCCGGTTTTCCTGGTACCACGATTTCCGGACGTCCCACCGACACTGGCGGCAGGCAAGTATTCATAGTGGAAATAGAGGTTACACAACGAGTGATTGTGTAACCTTTATGTTCCTGTGACTATTCATGTCTACAATTTGTTCAAAGAATCGCCGTCGTCTAGCGCCAAAATCTGCGTTGGTTATCAGACGTCTACAATCTGAGGTTTTACTTAGTTTAAACAATATTTTATTCATTAATCAAAATAATCAATACATATACAAATATTTTTATGGGATTGGAAAACAAGCTTTGAGCTTATATTAATTCCTTTCCCATTTACATACAAAGGCAAATATAAATCTTCGAACTGGAACACCTTACATCAATATGAAATGAAATAATGATATTTATTGGTTACAATTAAAACCAATAGACATATATGCGTACATGTGGTGACTAGAATTAATAGTAGAAATAAACAAGGTTTTACTTGTTTACAGATAGTCTATTTGTCTAACATAAACATCCGTGAAATGCACTTCGGCAGATGGTCGAACCCATCTTAGTTTAAAATTTTAAACAGGGATAATTTTTACACGCAGTATATAGATAAGGAAGAGAAAACCTACAGGGTTATGTAGCATTAAGTTTTAATATAGCAATGTTTTCTTCCCTTTTCAGAAACCTCAATGAATGCCGCATACACATACGAAGGCTGTTGGTCATTCAGCGCCATGACCAAGATATATGCCATAGAGGACATCCAGGGCATGACTCTGCTGCAATGCGCTTTCCATTGCAGAGCGCTCTCACATCCGCGAATGTTTCTAGAGGTACGTATTTAAAGTATGCATGCTCCTAGACAAAGATAAACATGGACTGACTACTATGGTGTTCCGTTAGGGGCAAATTTCCAATATCGCTCTTTTGCTTCTTCGACCTAAACGCGAAGGAGCGAAAACACGATGGCGAAGGAGCGATGGCATTTCGCTCCTTCGCCATCGTATTTTCGCTCCTTCGTCCATCGGTCCTTCCGAAGATCACGTGACATGAATACGATGGACATCAAAAGGATTATGACCAGCCCGAGACTCTCGAGTGACAAATCATTGTCTAGACGATATAAATACATAGATCGTAATGACAGCCTTTAACTGTACCGTCAATATGGATACGGCTTGGGTGATAATACCACTCATTTGAAGATTATAATATGTAAAAAGTGTCTAGTTTTTTTTGCCCCGGATATGACGCGACAGGTGGCGTTACTGTTCAAGATGAAGTATTTGATTGGCAAATGTAGCAGTAAATGCAAAATGCAGATATGCAGTTAAAAGCGAAACGAAGTTAAGATTGAATGCAAGCTGAATAAGTGGATGTATCTTTTCAAATGACACATTAATAAAATTATATTCCTGATTCAAATGCAGTCTTATTATTACCAAAAACGATTCAACCTGATATAATTTTGTTATCCGTTCTGAAACGCATTATAGTTCGTTAATTATTTTAAAGATACAATTAGTATTTCTTCTTATCATTTGATACCGATAACGATCTTCGTTATAAGAGTGGTGTTTTTAAGCAGAAGTGAAACGGTGTCAAAAATGACAGAAATATGTTCGCCTTTTAAACGTAGTTTCACTTTGAAGTAGGTCAGTCGAACTGACGCACGTGCTAAGATTCCAAAATACAGCTGTTTTCCGTCACTGCCGTATACAGCAAACATATATACGGTGGGTGTATTCCGACAATGCGGTGGCAGTTGCAGGATAAAAACATTATTATGTACATGTGTGTTGTGTATTTGACATCGTCAATATAATGGCGGGTCGAACAATGTGCGCCGAGTCCCGATGGGAAACCTATTTCTAGTAAAGGACATGCCATTACACTAATGAAATGGTTGTATCTAGGTTTTGCTGCCTTAGAAAGTATAAATCTGGTTTTAGTCGGCAAGATAGACGATTGTGTCTATGGAACGTCATAACTGTCATATACGGCAGACAAAATACTTCATGAATATGAATTGATGTTTTCCTCAAATCATTTGATTCAGTCATATTATTTGAGTCAGTCATTATATAATATGATGTCATCGTTTTATTATTTGGTTTCACCAATATATTACTTTTATGATTATAGTATTTAGTTTCAACATTATATAATATTCTTTATTCAGTACATGGAATGATATAATCGTTATATTTAAGAAATAATTAACGATGGTTCGTGTATTGTTGCAGGATATACAACGAGGACGAGGATATTTTGCAATTAATTGATAACAAAGGCCGCAGGCCTGAGTTATTAATTAAAATTGCAAAATATCCGAGCCCGAGTTGTATATCCTGCAACAATACACGAGTCAAAGTTGATTATTTCTATTCTACCATGTACTGTTTAGTTCTGAGATCGACCTCTTTCTAATAGAAAAACAGCAAGGAAACCCCGAGAAAACCTTGCAATTTATTTCTTGTTGATGAAATATACAGGCAATACAGTACTACGATCAAGAGCATCTATCATATGGCATTGATTTTGAAAATTAAAAAAAAAGGGATAAAAAAAAAGAAAAAGAAAAAGGAGGGGCCTCCGTAGGATTCGAACTCGCGTCGTGATAAAAAATTATTGAAAGACTAACCCATTAGCCCACTCGGCTATAGTAACCTTTTATAACACGAGCGTGTATTATTGGCACGAGCGTGGGTTATTGGAAAATAATACATGGTTTTAAACCAATCAAAACTGGCGTTACATAGCAAACATGGTAGAATAATCGGTACCACCTCGTCATTATCAGTGCCCTACCGATGTAACCGGATGGAACTATAGATTTCCTTCCCATCCATTCGTCCGTACTCACTTAGATATACTTGTGGGGTGAACTAAAGATTCATTCCGTGCAAATATCTTCGTCGCATATAGGAGATGTAATTTAATGTAATTTTGTGTTTGCCCCATAATTCATCATTAAACCTGTGCTTTTTAGTGACGGAATGAACGGAAATTAAATGTGATGTCCATAGCTCATTGAAACTTGTGCGTTGCACCCCACAAGTTCACAGACAAAAGACTACACCTCATTAGTCAATTTTGTCTGTATTTCCGTTCGTCTGTCAGTCTGTCCACTCAATTTTCCACACTTTTCCCAGCCATGCTTCAAAGTTATTGTTGGTGAAAGTTGGTATGTAACTTCAGTAGGAGTAGCTACAGATCAGGTGTGTGTTTCAGGATTTTGGGGTCAAGGTCAATGTCACTGTTTCTGTTTTAGCGATGGCTGGTAGGGGACATGTACTGCTTTAGCAATACCCAGCATGCTTGTATTATTCACAAACATCATGATATGATTACAACATACCATTTTATGATACGACTCTGACAAGCGTCTTCACGAATCCGAAATAAACGGGGCGTTATACCCAGAGTTGTCCTTCCTTACTAAGTGAAAAGAACGACAACTCTTGGGAAGAGATGGCACTTCGTTCGTCCAAAAAGGCGACAGTTCATGACAGAAAAACACCTTATGAAAAGTTCCGTTAAGTTGTCGTTAACAGGCGGGTTATAAATCGGTTTTGTCGTTACAGATGTAGAATATATTGATTTTGTCGCTACAGATGATGTATAAACTAATTGTGTCGTTACATATGGGATATAAATTGATTTTGTCGTTACAGACGTAGTACAACTTGATTTTGTCGTTACAGATGTAGAATATATTGATTTTGTCGTTACAGATTGGTTATACATTGATTTTGTCGTTACAGACGGGGTATACATTGATTTTGTCGTTACAGATGGGGTATTATTTGATTTTGTAGTAAACTGATTTGTCATTTCAGATGGGGTATAAATTGATTTTGTAGTAAACTGATTTGTCATTTCAGATGGGGTATCAATTGATTTTGTAGTAAACTGATTTGTCATTTCAGATGGGGTATACATTGATTTTGTCGCTACAGATGTAGAATATATTGATTTTGTCGCTACAGATGATGTATAAACTAATTGTGTCGTTACATATGGGATATAAATTGATTTTGTCGTTACATATGGGATATAAATTGATTTTGTCGTTACAGATGGGACATAATTGATTTTGTCGTTACAGATGGGGTATAAACTGATTTTGTCGTTACAGATGGGTATTATTTGATTGTATCATTATAGATGGAGAATAAATTGATTTTTTTTTTCGTTACTGATAGAGTTTAATTTTTTTTTTATTTTGTCGTAAACTAATTTTGTCGTTACAGATGAGGTATAAATGTCATTGCGGTGATTTTGTTTCCTCGCCGACTGGTAGAGATGACAGTCAGTGTAGCCTCCCGTGTATTGGGGATCCCTCTAACACTAACACCTGTGGGGGTAGCTCCAACATGTTTGCTACCTATCCTGTACCAGGTAAATTAAAATACGTTAATATCACGGATGTCTTTTGTACAATCTTTTGAGATTGCAGGTGGTAGTCACTGCTGAGAGGTTTATAGTAGCATGCTTGTCACTTTTGAATTAATTTGAATAGTGACACGGTATAGAATACACACGTGTGCTTCACGTTCTTTTGAATTTTGATATTAAATATCATGTATTTCACAATTTATTCAAATGATGAATGTTGCCAAATCCCCTGGTCCGACATTACTTTAAGTCGCTTACAATGATTAGCGTAACTAGGTCTTTGTGACCTACTTAATTTTTTTTTAGCTATCGTGCTCCGTCGTGCTCCGTCGTGCTCCGCCGTGCGCCGTCCGACTTTTGCTTTCAAAACGCTACTCCTCCTTAAACCCAAAACGGATTACAACCAAATTTGGCGTGGAACATCATTGAGGAGAGCGATCATATTTTATATAAATGAAGCTGGCCCGGCCTCTGGGGACAGAGAGGTGGGAAAAAAGGGGGAACTTTGGTATATTTTTGCTTTAAAACTCTACTTCTTCTGAAACATTGGGTGAATTAGAGCCGAACTTGGTGCGACACATTACTGTGGGGAGGGCGATCATGTTTTGTATAAATGAGACCGGTGTGACCCATGGGGCCCGAGTGTCGGGGCCCCAAAAGGGGAACTTTGCTGAAATTTTGCTTTAAAACCCTACTCCTTCTTAACCCTTGGGTAGATTACTTCCAAATTTGGTGTGAAATATCATTGGGGGACAGCAATCATAAACTATATAAATCAGTCAGGTCTGACCCCTGGGGAGAAAGGAGCATGGCCCCAAAGTGGGAACTTTGCTGTAATTTAGCTCTAAACGCTACTCCTCCTTAATTCCTTTATGGACAACATCCAAATTTAGTCTGAAACATGATGGAGAGCAATCATAATTTATATAAATGAGGCTGGTCCTACCGCTGGGGACAGAGGGATGAGGCCCCAAAACAGTAACTTGGCTGAAATTTTGCTTTAAGATGCTACTCTTCCTTTAAGCCGAAATGGATAAAAACCAAATTTGATCTGAAACATAGCTGGCTGGGAACAGACAATTTATGGTAATGGGTGCTGGTTTGAGCACTTCAGATTGCATTGAGGGGCGTGTCCCTGCTGTAAGTGTTTGTCAGATTACCGTTTTGGCCCATGGGCCTCTTGTTTAACTATTTTTTAAGTATGATTCTTCTTGAAGATAAACTACAAAAACCTACTTTTTTTCAATCCAATATTGATTTGGTATGAACTTAAACAATGAAATTTGATCTCATCTGACTTTTTGAGCCCACAAGAAATCTGATGTTTGAATATCATGCTTATCACTTAATATTAAGCCTTATACTATTCACTTTAGTATGAATCTAAGTGTAGATTTTATTTGCATTTAGTTTTCGTTCTTCTGCAGTCTGCTTCCTTTCGTCCTCCAATTTTCAGTTTGAAGCCGTCAAAATGTATAAAATATCAAACTGTTTTCTAAGTTACGTGATAGACACATCTTAAAGTGATTTCATTTCATATTGGATTTTTTTTAAATATCCCCTATGTATACTGTTATAGAGGCCGTCTCTACCCAGTACGTGTACGAGGGATGCTGGAGTACTGTCAGTCTAGACTCGCAGACTTACCTGGACAAACCGTACATGACAGTTACCTTGTGTAACAGTGTATGTTCTCCGAGGAACAAAGCTTTAACAATCATACAGGTAGGATTTCATTGTTTGTGACATTTTAAATATATAAATATCTCAATTATCAACTCTTAAGTTCTACGGAATTATTGGTTAATTATCATGCTACGTATTGAGCTAAATCAATATTTAAAATAGTTATAATGATATAACAAATTCAAAAGCAAAACAACAAATAAAAACCGCCACAACAACAACAACAACAAAAAACACAAAAAATCAAAAAAAAAAAAAAAAAAACCAAACAAAAACAAAAACGGAAAAAAAAAATAACAAAAATAACAAAACAAGAACAAACAAAAAATGCAGAAAGTTCCTTGAAATTACTGAAGGAAATTACGCTGTGTGTCTAATTGAATGAGTTTAACTGTTCTCTATAAACACGATTCATTATCGGAGGAATACCCCACTACCTAACTAGAATCTACGGCCTATTTGCCTTTATTATCAAACTTTTTCCATATTTGTTGCGGAAATCATTCAGGTGCAAAGCAAAATCTACATTGTTGAGTTAATTTTCAATCCAAAAAGCCTAATTTATCGTTTTTAAACGAACATTAATGTTCGGTTATTGTGATCAAGAACTGGACTGAGAAATATAACCATATATGGTAGCCACATTCACCAATACGCCATCTACTGTCTGTTTCAATGAAATATGGCTGCCCCCATTACCTTACGCTTCAAATAATTTACTTGCAAAACATCTTCGTTTTGTATAGTAGTTTTACCGAAAAGGTTGAAATGTATTCAGTAGGTGTTTTCAAGATGCGTACGATTTGAGAAATGCATAACGCTAGCGAAATGTGAAGACTAAATGAACATGAACTTTGCGAATAACTCCAGGTCAATATATTTATGTAAACAACTATTGCGCAGGCGCATTCGTCTCCGAATGTTTAGAAAGTTTTGCTCTTCTGTGTTCTTTCCAAAACGGCTGACATTATAGCATAGGTCTGCAAATTTGTCCGCGATTTACTTAAATGTGTAATATATATATTCTAGAATGTTACATCATTATCAACTAGGTGTGTATTTCTATAATTTAGAGAAAGAAATATATCAATGACGGCATACGAGACGATACATTGTATCATACTATACTGTAGTTACTGTACGTGTTTGCGAGAAAGAACTGTACATATGTATAGGCTTACAATTAGGTGGAATTTGTGGTCAGGGTGACTGGTCATAGCGTTAAAATTGTCATCGATTTCCATATACCATTTTCCTTTGACGAAAATGACCCAATAAATCAAATGCAAATGATATTATCTTGCTATGTGCACGAGATTGCTTGTTGTAGGCGATACTTGGAACGTATTTACTGTTGTAAGGGAGGTAACTGCAAGATTTACGGAAATCAAAAATAAACCAATTTGATTGGTCGATTCTTCCTTCACTTTGGCATGGGGTTTACAATCGAAGTGACAGATAACTACGGCAATATTCAGATGATATCAACAATAACATTTTTGGATACGTGTGGTTGGCAGTTGTTGTCATGTTTAAAATGAACAATTATATAGCTTGTTTTTATTTCGGCAAAGACGAGAATATTTACTGAAACGGACCACACGTGAAGCAGACTTGGAAATACCGAAACGAAGAAAAATCGGGCTTAATTATAATATAAATTGGCATTATTTTCAGAGGATTGACCAAAATATATGTTCTGCAATGCCTGATTGTATCATATATAAAATATTAGAGGTTTATTTGACCGAATTTTAAATTAATTATTCATTTGCGAATCGCGGCCCGATTGTCGTTGGAGTTGAATTACCGAAATGGCCGATAGTCGACCCAAAATCGATATTTTTACGAGAATTTTTGTTTTCTTTTACCTGAAAGTATTTTGAAATAATTTGCAAAATACCGAATTCACGACCAAATTTTCGATTGCGACGAACTTCTGTGACGGTGTTAAGTTCATGTTAAGTTATATCTGATTAAAATCAGCTGTTACATGGCTACGTTTACTATGCACTACGTCTACTAGGTATTTTTTTTAAAGACGGAAATCCGGATTATCTAAAAACAAATGCAAAAATACTTGTGATATTCACTTAATTTGATATTCATTCGTTAATTGTTACCTGTAGTTTGATAACTTCTGATATATTGTGATTGATACTCTATATAATATTGCTGTGGAACTTGTGTTATTTTTCAAACAAATTCATTTTAATAATTTGTTAATTTAGAATTTTCATCAAGTCATAATCAAGACTTGAAATTCTCACTACACCATACTTCAAACACAGAGTAATCGATGAATTGATAAACTGAAAATTTAAGTCAAGCAAATGAGTTAATATTTACCTTAAATATTTTTTCAATATACAACAAATGTTCAGATGACTATTTGTGCCATGCTGTTACAAGATTTCAGTTACAATTCTAAAATTGAATTAGTATGTAAATATATGTTATCCTGTCAATATCCACAAAGCGAGTGTAGTCTACTGTACTCAAAGTCATGCCAGTAGATAGCGGTACATATACTTACTGCTTACATCTAGTGCTTACTTGTGTGAACTATTAATCAATAACAAAATGGTTCATATATTTCTATATATGACTTCACAAATTATGTGGTGTCTGAAGATCTGAATGAAGTGAATAAACGATGTATTAAATTATTTCTATGAAATATTCAAGTCACAGATCATTCTCTTTTTTAAAATATTGCTTTCAGGTCCATTTTGGTAATTCAAATATGACGGCAATCAGGCCTCGAATGGCGAATGATTACAAACATTTTAAATACGTCTCGGTCAAATAAACCCCTAATATTTTACATATGATTAATTTTGACATTGGAGAACATATAATTGTGTCCATTCTCTAATATAAGCACTGGTAGAAAGTACAGAATAGAGCTTGATAAATATATAATCAAAATTACTAATTACCCCGGTAAATATAACATTTTACGTAAACCTCCCATGACTGATGGTGAACTTAAACTTGCAAATCTCCTGTGTCATTCCAATTTTGATATGTGTAAATATATACACGAACGGTATATATATAGATATAGATATGGAATGATTCACAAATTTGCATACAGTTATGGAATCTTATAATACCCCGAAAACTGTTCTCTCCACATAAAGGATGTGATTTGTGCAATTACATTGCTGAACTGTGTGTGGTTCACTATGATTGGATGGTCAACATTGGAAAGGGACAATAAATAGGGAATGTGTCATCCCATCGAATGGACTGTAACCTTTATCAGTTTGAAGTTGAAAATGAGGCTTGAAGTTTTCTTTTCCTGTTTGCTGAATTATTTGATGAAGATAGTCTTTATATGGTTGTTATTCTTTATCACATTGTGTACAATGCTGTAATTATACCAGAAGTATATCTTCTCATATAAAAATTTATTAACATCAAATGATTCCTGAACAAAAGGAGTCAAGTTTTTTGTTTTGAAGTACCATACATGCTTGAGTACAGTTTCAATAGGATACATTCCTAATCCGGGCCTTGATTAGCAGCTCTGGTTTTGGTTTTCAGTAGTTCTTTATGTGTGTTTCATCATATTAAGTTGAAATATGCTAAACTAACGATGGAACTAGCCTAAATTTAGTGCATATTAGAAGTTGGCATCAATAAGGTCACAGAGTCCAGGCTGTATTATAATTGATGATGGCTTCCCGAAAGAAAGAAGACATATTTTATTTTCATCCATCCAAGATAGATCAATAAACTTCCAATTTCAATCGGGACCTTACAGAAATATGCATGTGTTCAATCATATCAGAACAGCTGCAAACATTTCAAATAATTTGCAATTAATTCCTAAACAAATATCAGTAAATTTATCGACTTTAAACTTAGAAGATTACTGATTTTGCATTAAACAATAATGTTCGTTTACAGTACTTCCAGTACTTTGATTTATGTTGGATACAATATTCATATCCCGATTGTCAGTATCTATGATGTATGTAGAAATGTTTTTGGATTGACTTTCATCATCTCTTCCAGTGTACATAAAAAGAGCACTGAACACACTTTATTTTAGGAATTTGTTATAATGACAATGTCCCAATCCCTCTAATTGATCCATTCATCCCGCTGACACTCCCTTTCCGATGGGATAAGAATTGATTGATCGCCTTGTCTTGGACCTGGACCTGGATATACTCCAATAGCTGTACGAAATTACCCTGGACATATTGACCCTTTAATCTGCATTTCTTTCCTTATAGTGTATCTTAAATTATTCTTTTTAAAATCCACTTCTTTTCTTAGCTGATCTGTTCAATCTCGCTGGATTCCTTTATTTGTCATCCTCTTTATAGGTACCGGAATACAACGACAGGGAAATGATGTCTTATAATCGACGGTGCATTTAAATGTCAATAAGCACTTGTCAGGAACATCGTCTGCTTTATATCTTTCGAATAAAAGGATTCTAAGTCTTTAATATCACTCAGACCTTATTATTGTATCCCCTATGTTAACAGGTACCAGATCGATTTCGCTGTGCTCGTGTCTTTCATTAAACATCAAACAATGGACTAATGAGAGGATACAACTCTTTAGATGTCTCGTGCAGACTTTTCAATGACCGCATATTATTAAAAAAAATACAAAACTCATCTCTCTTTTTTTCTCTCTTTCTCTCATCCATTATCTCACCTACCATTCCTCTCTCACATACAATTCCTCTCCCACACACAAAACCTTCTTTTCTCACAATCCCTTTCTCTCTCACACAATCCCTTTCTCTCTCACACACTTCCTTGCTCTTTCACACTCATCGTTCCCCACACACAATTCCTTCTTCTTTGCCACATCCTGCAAATTTTCTATCCAAAAAGCCAGATTTTCACCTTGGTCCTTTACCTGGTCCGAAGGACCAAGGTGAGCTAAGCCATACATTGGCGTCCGTCGTCCGTCGTCTGTCCGTCAACAATTGTCTTCTTCCTCACAACCGCTGATAGGAATTGAACAAAATTTGACTGGCAGCATTACTATGGGGTGAGGATAAGAAATTGTACAAATAGTGGGACTGTCCCCTCTGAGGGATCAATTATATCAAAGTCCTAATCAGAATGTGCTGGCCTGTCTACAATGTATAAGCATGAACCTTCGATCAAAGGTGCAACGCCACCATTGAATTGAGCAGTAATGCTCATTCATCCAATAGAACATTGCAAATGTAGATAAATGCATTAGTACATTGTATCTACATTCGCACCAGGTTAATAATACGTGAAGGCCAACTGGGCTTAGTGGACCTTTGATTACACGGCAGTACAAATTCGCACCTGTGTTTGAAATCAAAAGTTCTTACTTTCAAAAACCTAACACTTTGTACTAAAGAAAATCGATTTTCCCATGAATGCATATTTCCTTCACAGATTTATTTATCCCTACAACAGTTACATGTTCTACAAATTTACCCAAAAACATTTCAGAGTATTCTAAAAAATTAAATATGAATTTTGTTTCAAAAGTTTAAAGTAAAGTATGAATATACATTAAATTTTAACTAATTCCCTTGTTAGTATTAAGGAGGAGGTAACTCTTGCTTTGTCTCCTCGGGTAGACTAAGTACAGTTCATCCCTCTCCATGACTCCTAATATTAATCCCCGCAATTATCGTCCAAGTCAACGTTGACGAGACTCGAGATAGAATTAAATATGAACTATTCTTGCTATATTCTATTATATTATCTGAACATTTCTGGTTAATCAAATAAAATAACACATTGATAAACCTCGTAAAAATTCTACACCGATACCACATCAAAATAACACATCTGTATGCCTTCCACCGAAAACCATAAAATCTAAATATATATTAAGAATTCCTGTTCAAACCTTTCAACGAATACATATTATTAAAAAAAATACAAATAAAAAAAATCTCTCTTTCCTTTTCTCATACACACCATCTTTCTCTCACTCGTCCTTTATCTCACATGCACAATTCTTCTCTCACACACACAATTCCTCTCACAAACTTAACTCTTTCTTTTCTCACACACCATTTCTCACACACTTCCCTGCTCTTTCACACTTATCGTTCCACACACACAATCCCTCTCTAACACACAACTTCTTCATTTCTCACACACTATTTCTGTCTCACACACTTCCTTGCCCTCTCACTCTCATCGTTCCTCACACACATCCCCTTCATTTTCTCACACACTTCCTTGCTCTCTGACTCTCATCGTTCCTAACACACATCCCCTTCATTTCTCACACACATTTTCTCTCTCACACACTTCCTTGCTCTCTCACCCCCTCATCGTTCTTCACACACAACCCCTGCCACATCCTGCTAAGTTCGTTAAAACATACAGTTGTGGTGTATAACTGTCCTATTGGTGTTACTTTATAGAACGGTCAGTCGTGATGTGTAACTGTCCTATTGGTGTTACTTTATAGAACGGTCAGTCGTGATGTGTAACTGTCCTATTGGTGTTACTTTATAGAACGGTCAGTCGTGATGTGTAACTGTCCTATTGGTGTTACTTTATAGAACGGCCAGTCGTGATGTATAACTGTCCTATTGGTGTTACTTTATAGAACGGCCAGTCGTGATGTGGTAACTGTCCTATTGGTGTTACTTTATAGAACGGCCAGTCGTGATGTGTAACTGTCCTATTGGTGTTACTTTATAGAACGGTCAGTCGTGATGTATAACTGTCCTATTGGTGTTACTTTATAGAACGGCCAGTCGTGATGTATAACTGTCCTATTGGTGTTACTTTATAGAACGGCCAGTCGTGATGTGTAACTGTCCTATTGGTGTTACTTTATAGAACGGCCAGTCGTGATGTATAACTGTCCTATTGGTGTTACTTTATGGAACGGCCAGTCGTGATGTGTAACTGTCCTTGTCCTATTGGTGTTACTTTATAGAACGGCCAGTCGTGATGTGTAACTGTCCTTGTCCTATTGGTGTTACTTTATAGAACGGTCAGTCGTGATGTGTAACTGTCCTTGTCCTATTGGTGTTACTTTATAGAACGGCCAGTCGTGATGTATAACTGTCCTATTGGTGTTACTTTATAGAACGGCCAGTCGTGATGTGTAACTGTCCTATTGGTGTTACTTTATAGAACGGTCAGTCGTGATGTATAACTGTCCTATTGGTGTTACTTTATAGAACGGTCAGTCGTGATGTATAACTGTCCTATTGGTGTTTATTTATAGAACGGCCAGTCGTGATGTTTAACTGTCCTATTGGTGTTTATTTATAGAACGGCCAGTCGTGATGTTTAACTGTCCTATTGGTGTTACTTTATAGAACGGCCAGTCGTGATGTGTAACTGTCCTATTGGTGTTACTTTATAGAACGGTCAGTCGTGATGTATAACTGTCCTATTGGTGTTACTTTATAGAACGGTCAGTCGTGATGTGGTAACTGTCCTATTGGTGTTACTTTATAGAACGGTCAGTCGTGATGTATAACTGTCCTATTGGTGTTACTTTATAGAACGGTCAGTCGTGATGTGTAACTGTCCTATTGGTGTTACTTTATAGAACGGTCAGTCGTGATGTGGTAACTGTCCTATTGGTGTTACTTTATAGAACGGCCAGTCGTGATGTATAACTGTCCTATTGGTGTTACTTTATAGAACGGTCAGTCGTGATGTGGTAACTGTCCTATTGGTGTTACTTTATAGAACGGTCAGTCGTGATGTGTAACTGTCCTTGTCCTATTGGTGTTACTTTATAGAACGGTCAGTCGTGATGTATAACTGTCCTATTGGTGTTACTTTATAGAACGGTCAGTCGTGATGTGTAACTGTCCTATTGGTGTTACTTTATAGAACGGTCAGTCGTGATGGGTAACTGTCATATTAGTGTTACCTTATAGAACGGTCAGTCGTGATGTATAACTGTCCTATTGGTGTTTATTTATAGAACGGCCAGTCGTGATGTTTAACTGTCCTATTGGTGTTTATTTATAGAACGGCCAGTCGTGCCAATGTGGAACTTTTCGATCGACCGACCCCAACGACAGAAATGACCCCTTGTGTGTGACGTCATGCCCAGGCGCCTCGACGTTTGAGCCATGCGGTGGAAATGGCATGGCGTCCGTTTACCTAACAGGTCAAGGTCGTGAGGAAGAAAACTAGTAAATGGAGTCAATCAGATATATTAGCTGACTGATTGATTGAAAAGTATTCGTTTAAAACATTTCAGTTAATTAAATAACCGAAACATTACTTTGAAATACTATTAAGATTATCCAGAAGTCAATAGGTTGTTTATATGTCTGGCCTTGCGGTGATATGAATAGTGACATGATATTAATTTAACCATTACGATATTCTGATTTACAAAATCATTCATTTATCTAAGTTGAAACGTTAAGTAAACAGAGTGCATAAAATAGTATTTTCACTGGGGAAGATATATGAAAAAAATTACCTAACTATAAGTGTTCTTAAAAACCCGACCCTGCTGACGACAGCAGATTAAAACATCTACCTAAATATGTTAGACTCTCGTCAAAGACTAGGGAACTCTCCCCATTGAAATCCTCTCCATCAACATCCAAGTTAAAACATGATATCTATTAATTATTAAAAAAACCCATTTAATCTTGCCTCAGGAATAGATATTCTATACCATCAGATGTCACTGGTGAGATGTCGTATGTAACTTCAGGGAGGTGGGTGACTTAAATGGAAATAATGTGAAAACTGTTGACTGCGTTTACTGTGAAGGTTTTAGGTATTATGTTTTGCGTCACATTTAACAGATTCCGGGACCGTCAATAAAAAAGGGAA
>NW_022982682.1:0-42496 GCF_902652985.1 Pecten maximus
TAAAAAATTAAAAAACAAAAAAAACATAATCCAAAAAATAGTGAAAAAATGCACTAAAAATTATCTAGTATATTTAAGAACGATGTTTAAAATTTGAAAACAAAGAAAGAAAAAGAAAGAAAACCTTATCACTATAGGGTGCTTCATAGTGACAGTGCTCTGATTATTTCTATGTATTTATTTAAGCATTGAACTGCTTTCAGTTGGAAGTTATGGGCTGATGAATGCCAACAGGACAAAGGCAATTGTAATTGATTATTATCAAAGACGGAACAGTCGTTTTAATTTAACAGGGAAAGAAAACCTTATCACTATAGGGTGCTTTATAGTGACAGTGCTCTGATTATTTCTATGTATTTATTTAAGCATTGAACTGCTTTCAGTTGGAAGATATGGGCTGATGAATGCCAACTGAACAAAGGCAATTGTAATTGATTATTATCAAAGACGGAACAGTCGTTTTCAACCCCCCCCCCCCCCCCCCACCCCCCCCCCCCCCCCCGCCCCCCCCCCACATCCCCCCCCCCCCACCCCCCCCCCCCCCCCTCTCTACCCCCCCCCCCCCCCCCCCCCCCCAAGAAGTTATGGACTCGTAACCTCCAAGTGGCATCGGCAAAACTTATCATACTGCAAGGAAATATCAGTTAAAGTTAAACAGATATCATAGAAAACAAAGCATAATACCAAAAGGAATACAGGTTATTCAAATTTAAGAAACACACATATGTCCACTGAAATACTAACAGGGAATAAAATACTACAGAATTAATCATGTTTATAACATTATAGACTTTCTATTCTAAACCTTTTCATTCTGAAGAAGTCTACACTCAATGAAAGGTAGACGTTTCCAAACAAAATGAATTTTATAACCAAATTATCAAATGTGAACAAGCCAATCAGATAACATAACAATCCTAACCACTATATGTATATAATTCATAAAAATATCTTATTAAGGGAAATTACATATAAAAAAAGCAAATTCCTTTCTGGAAGGATTCAATTTGTAAAATTTTTCTAATTTTTCAAGGTTCAAACAAGGTTGAACAGAAACAAGTACATATTGACACCACAATATACATATATCTAGTTGCAAAAAAAGTTAATAATGGCAAAAATAACAGATGTACATTGTAGCCTAAGCTATACAGAGAAACATGGAAACATGAGTTGCCTCGACATAATTCTTATGTACAATACATTTTAAGTCTCCCTTGTAAAACAGGTAAACATATGGCAGCTCGTTTCCATATTAGCAGATTGCAATGTACTTAATTGTACAGAGAACAAAAAACAAAATAGGATAATCTCTCTTCTGCTGTATTCCAGCCAATACAGCAACAACAAATATATACTCTTCACTATTGGTAAATTCACCAAAGGCGAAATTGTGACATTAGAGTATGGTCATTACCTGACTGAATGTTCTTCTGCACTTCTCTGTAGCATACCTCTCAAGTAATTATTCATGCTCAAAGTCACTATAAAAATAAGTTTTACTGTTGTTAATACCTGTATAGTTACAGGGATTTTTTTATAATGTTTAAGTATCTGCTTATTTAAAATAAGGAATTTAGGTACATCACAAACAAGCTGACTTAACCAAACATAACCTAGGCCTAGATTATATAAAAATATTCCAAAATGACACCAAATCTCCCCTAATTTATAACTGGCATATTGGAATTATTAAAAATCATTAATAAATCATTCATTGCATTCTTGATTGTTTGCATTAAGTGAATAAACCTTTCACTAAAACAGAGTGGACGTGAAGAGCTACACCATAATACTTGCAAAGAGAGACAAGCTAGCCAAAGTTTTGAGTTTGTCTCATCTTTTGAAAACTATATCTTTGTTTCATCTAAATAACACAATCACTATGCTTCTGTGTCACCAACACATTCAATATCATCTGTGTATATCAGACATACTTATATGTGTGTGTGCCAATACACCACCATTTATCTATGGCCATCCTTGGCCACTTTTTTATTTTCTTGTTGCAGAAAAATGTTTTCAACCTCTGCTAAATGTGATAACTTGAAAGAATACCATGCTAATCATACAACTTTATGTAAATTATAGTTATAGGTGGGGTAACTAAGGTATCAATGTCATTCCTCATTAAAATCTTAGCACCATCATGACAGTCTTGATTGTACAATAATATCCTTATTAGTTCTGATCCTTAAGTTTTTTGTTACAGTGCCAAAGAAAAAATATGAGATGATTCATGAAGTTTGCATGGTTCATATAGGATAGTTGGCTCTTCAGCTTCCTTAACTTGGCATTGCTTTGTTCCACCATTTGTGTATTTATTCCAAGTAAAGCTGGAAGATTTTTAGCGTGGTAGACTTTAGAACAGGCTGAAAAAGAGAATAAAACTTTGCATTACAAATTATTATCACTACAGATGTAACTGATATCATGACAAAGTCTTTAAAAAGTTTTCCCTTTAATTTTCATATGAATGAACTTTCATTGTCTGAAGATGTAAAGTAAGAAGTTACTATTGCACATGGTATTTACCTACTGATGCAAACATCACAGAAATATCAGTTTGTATCAGTGAGATACATTATCTTGTAATGTAACTTTCAGAGATGATAAATGTGAAATGGAAATTTTGACAAAATCATAAGATGAAGACATCAAAAAGAATGAAATAATGCTTCCATTCTCGTGTATTTAGTGACAAGTCAATATCTAACATTTGTGATTCCTCCAATGTAAATTGTCCACAGCAAAAATGGTATCTTTGATGAAAAGTGGGTCTCTGTTCAGGCAGTATGCATGCAAGTTACAGGCGTTGTCATATATGATTACAGATGGTGCTGAAAAATAGAGAAGAATATAGATGTTTGAGAATGATCCTTGGCAAAAAACTGGAAAATGTGCAAGTAGCACAGTCAATAACATTTACATACTTCTGTGATCTTGGCTTATATCAGAAGCCGCCAACATCGCATTGTCACTTTGATGGTGTTCTTTGACTATAATTCCAGGTAACATGAAATCATTTTATTGTTGCAGTTTCTGACAGGGTAAGTGTATTTCAATCGAGCATGAAAGATTTCACGACCATTAAATTAAACTGAACTAGCCTGTACAAATGCATTTACCGATGTTTTTTTTCATTGAAACATCACTAATAACACATTAATAAAAACATGTTTCATAGACAATTATCATCCTATGGAGTATGAACTACAATGTCCTCAGAAGCAAAGTGTAATCACTATGATTTTTTTTTCCATATGCAAAACAACCAATATAGCTGTCACAGAACGACCAATCTCCCATTACCCAACCCACCCAATAAATGTATAAACATGTAAACTGTAACTGTAACTAACCAGTCAGGAATCTTGTCCTAATGAAAGTAAAAGGCACATTTGGAGATTCATTGTTTTCCATTATCTGGAAACCATAGCATAGTCCTGAAAAATTGAAACATTTATCATTATTACACATGCTTGTATAACCATGAATTCGTTGTCAGATCAATGTACCTAAACATTCTCATAATAAGCAATTTTCCTACCCTTCATACAGATTACAAACATAACAATTCCATATATAACTAATTAATGATTTCAAAACGCTTCCAAGTAAATTACATAACACTGAATTTGTGCATTTTTTCATTGTATTTGCTAATGATTCTTTATGATTGCAAAAGACTGCTGACAATTACACAATTTACACATCTCTATATTACAACATTCATATTATAATATTTACATTTACACTCAACCCCGCTATATAACTTTACCAAGCCAACTTGAAGGCTACAAGTCCATAACTTCCAAATCTTTATTATAACATTATTATTATTGTGACTTCAGAATTGTCACATCACAGATAATGAAAGATAGCAGTTGAAAAGGCTGTTCTGTCTTTGATGATAACAAATTTTTCACTCAGTGTTGGAGCAGAACTCCTTGATATAGTCGTTAAAAATCGTTGTAAAGTGTATATATGCATTGAACTGCTTTCATTTGAAAGTTATGGGTTCATGAATGCCAACTGGACAAAGGAAAATTTAATGAAGCATGTTAGTGCTTCAAATTGAGTTTGCCTTTGTCCAGTTGGCATTCTTGAGCCCATAACTTTCAACTGAAAAAAGTTCAATGCTTATTTGAAACACTTACTTCAAATACACCTACTGAATTTCACAATTAAAGATGTTTATCAAAATCGCATGCTAATCATACCATGTTCGCAGAATACTGTAAATATGCCAGGCAACAAATGTGGGTGCCTGGAGGAATCTTTCGCACATTTGTCGTAGTCCTCTCTACAGGTCTTGTCCGCCTTGAAATACCCCCTAGACCTAACCCTCTGCAGTGCAGGGAAGTATGAAGTGTTTTCATTGCTGGTTGCAATGCTATCTTGATATGAACTCTGCTTACATTCAACTACAGCAAATGTTGATTTTGATTTCTCAAAAATAGCTGCTAGGATTTGCTTGCATTCAAGGGACAGTATCGACCCAGCTGATTTGATGATGTCAAAGACAACTGGCAATTTTTGCTGTATTTCAGAGAGCAGAGTGGAGTTTTGAGCTATGTCTGAATCCATAGCCAGCATTTCTTTAATAAGTTTTTCGTTATCTGCGGTGCAGGGAGGTAAAGCGCATGCTGGTGAAGAGCTAGCTATTAATTCCAATAAAGGGCGATACTCAGATGGGCAACTCTGAAAACATCCTATATTTTGCAAGGTTTGAAGTAATGGTTCAACAGCAGGGAAACAGCTGATGACACCTTTTGCCATAGCCTCAAACTGGTTCTCATCTAGTGTCTCTGTTCCATCACAAAAGGTCTTTAGAAGGACCCTGAATTTCTTCTTATTGACCACAATTCTATCTTTATGCCTGGTAAAAAAGTAAGAAAAAAACAATACTTACATTGAATTTTTTTTAAAGGATGTTCAAGTACATTCCTGATAAATGGTCGCAGTTCATGTATATTTTTTCTCTGATCAGTCTAAAAATTCAATATGCACAGCTACACATAAATCCAAAATACATGTAGATAATTGGCCATTTATTTACCCAATTTGGACTTAAAAGATTGATAAGGCACAACTTGAATATAAACGTTGAGAAATATCCCTTCTCAAAAAAAAGTGATAAAGTTTTTACAGCTGGATATACCATAGAAAAATAATGAAGAGCAATTTGTATAGCCCACCTGCTTATGATCATGGAGTGAAAATAGACAATCAGTATATCATGAGTATAAAGCCTACTCAGTTTTAAAACAATAATAATATGTGACAAAGACCTCTGCACTTAAATAATATAATGAATTTAAAATTTTTACAGGCATTTCAAAATGCAGAACCAAACATTTTGTTCTCTTTGGGATATTTATTTCCTATGCTCATAAATTGCATTTTCATTTTTTTTTCTCTATTTTATTAAATCTGATTAAACATTATTATTTCCAATAATGGAGAGTATCAAAGTAAATTATGATTTGGTTTTAATCAGATTGTAATTCAATTGACATTATTTACCCTTTTATTACAATTCAAAAAGAACTTGACTGGGCCAAATGCCTGGTGTCAGGTTACTTTTTGGCCCATCTGTCTATAGTTCAGAGAGTCCTGGTCTGGGTCTCAGTCCAGTCATTACCTGGGTGCATTTTTCCTACATTTGGAGTCCTACTAAATACCCAATAAGTTGGTATTGGGTACCTATCATGTGGGTCTTTGGATTAAAGACCTTTTCATGAAAGGGGAGGGCTATGCCTATTGCCAGTTAACTTGAATGGTTAGAGTGCCAATCTATAAATTTGAGGTTCCAGTTTCAAGTTCTGGTCTGGTTAAGCATTTTCAATTTTTTGTTACACATATAAAGATTTCATGTACTTATCTTCCCTCAATAAGTGAGCTATTTCCATCATTGTAACTCTGTGTTATGCTTTGCCAGGTGACAAAAGATTTCCTGAAAGCCAGACTAGTTGCATCACAAATGATGACATTCGGTGAGGAGCCACATGTGTTGCATTCGAAACCTTCTTGGTATTGGATGTCCAGCAAGTCAAGGAAGGCATACCAAGAGTGTCTGAATTTGACATAGGACATTCCTTTGTCTATCAGGTCTATACCCATGTCGGACATCTCCTCTAACCATACATTAAAGTAGGAATAGAGAGTGCAACTGTAATAAACAAGAGGCCCAATGACATTAAGGATTATCTGACTTTCATTAAAGCTTGCAATTTTGCTTGCAATTTACAATCTATAGTTAGTATAACAAGACTCCATACATAAAGAGATATTTTATTGTAGCATTTCTTAATACAATATATTTATGAGCCATAAGAGACTTTACCCCAGATAACTTTACATCTTTATGAAGCACAGACATTCTTATTTGTGAGGAGAACATTCTGACTATAGAGGGAGGTTGTTGTAACTTTAGCCCTTTTGGGCGTCCACTCGAGCCTCTGGGGATGAGTCTGCATCAATATACTCATTTCCTCAAACTGGCATCATGTTCTAATGATTTCATGCAAATTGGAATAATTTCCAAACGAACATTAACTGAATAAAACCAAAACATATAATTTTCTATTGAATGCACAGTAAATTTTTAACCACCCCCAGTAGCCACAGGATCATGAATGTCAAAAATTTGGTAAACGCACCTTAAGACCTTCCACCTATGAAGAGTATTTGATTCTACCATATCTGGGTCTTGAGAAGAAGACTTGAAATTGCAGCCCCTGGGAGTCATTCAGGAAAATATCTTCTTACAATCAAACTGCCATCCCATACTGATTATTCTAACTAGGTTTGCGTTATTTAAAATCCAAATAAGACAAATGATGCTCAAAAAATGTAATTACCCTTTATAAAGTGTACCCTCTCCCTAGCGGAAGATGCGAGACCCTAGGGTCATGATTTTCAAAATTATGGTATTAAAATCAACTCGATAAACATTCATATATAAATTGTATTTGATTCTGCAATTACTGGGTCTTGATTAATAGAAGATTTTTTTTATATTTCAGTCAATTGCAACCCTTTTGGCAATGCCCCTCAAGGCCACATTGTCTGTTCATCTTATGCAAAAGAAGCATCCTACAAAATTTCATCAAAATAGGAACAGTGGTTTTGAAGGAAATGCAAAAATTGTTGAAATGTTTATGTATGGTGCACGATGCACAGCATAAGGTGCACTGGGACAAATGGAGAGTAATAGTATCTCTTGACTATTCTAGTAAACATTAAGCAATGCACCAGAGGCCAATTATGCCAGTAGAGTCATCTGGATTATTTGGCAATAGCAAAGGAAAGGATATTTTAGAGATATATTGGTAAAGTTTTCTTTCAACATGTTCTAATAATCAAAAACTTTCATCTAATACAAGGACATACAGCAGGGAGAATGTTTCTCAATTTGATATTTACTTATTTTTTTTTCATTTCAAAACATTTTATTGACACAAGGACAATAGGATTGGACAGCAGGCAAAGCCAAAGTCCTCTCCCAAAACAGTAACATACACAATGGTACAAACATGGACATAATAAAACACATTACATATTACAATCTCAATGCTTAACAAAGAGGCAGCTCCATTAGATTAGTATTAATTGTGTTTTATGAAAAGAATACTCTAACCTTTTAAAATAGGTAAAACGTTACTTAAAGCAAAAAGACAGAATAGGCATTTATATCCTAATTGAATAAAATTAACATACTAACTGTATGGAATAAACATCTCATGATATTGAATTTCCTTATCACAACAGATACAGGCCACAGAGTCCATTTCATCATCACACTTGCCATCCACTGATGAAATTTAGAAATTCCATATCACCATATAGTTTATATTGTTTGGGTTAAAGGTTAAATATAAAGTTTGAAATGATTATTTGACTGAGAATAGTATTTAACAGGAGCTGCCTCACAATAATTACATATAGGTAGAAATATATATACTTTGACCACCAAGCCACACTCTCCATAGTAAACAACCATATGACTTATATATAGAACAAAAGTAGGCAGAAGCAGGAAGTAGCATTAGATTATATGGTACAAGTTTAATGGTATCATGCATATTTTTTTAAAGGAAATAATAATAAATAGTAAATAAGGATAAATATAAGTATGTCTGTTATATCATAACATGCTTACATACATGTACATTTTGTATATGTACTATACTAATATGGTTATAAGTTACCAAGTATGAAATTTAAATCTTTTTGAATCAGAAATGTATTTAGATACTGCAGAGAGAAGAATATTCATCTCTCGATTTCCTAATAGTTTGAAAACATCAGTTGTATTTGGATTTGGGATATGGTGCTGAGAGATTAATCTTTTAAACTGATATATAGAGTGAACATTTCCTAGACTAGAAGCTATGTTATTGAATTCATCAAACATGGAAGGAAAGAAACTTTTAAAATAATCAATTGTTCTGCATAAAGGTGGATCAAATAGCCTAACTGATCTAAGTGGATATCCAGATAGGGTTGGATCATGGAGATGGGGGTCAACAATATCATTCAAATAATCTGGTGATTCATTATGGAGACTTTTGTACATCAACAGTAGTTTGTGTTGTTTTCTTCGACTTTCTAATGTTATCCATCCTAATTCTTTGTACAAAATATGATGAGAGGTACCTCTATGCAATCCTGTTATTCACTTAGCCATTAATTATTGAGACTTTTTATGAAGCTGGAATTGTAGTCAGTAGTGGGTGATTATAAGTCTGTAGATATCACATAATTACAAGGTAAAGTAGCACTTAGCAAGACCTGGTGTATCACATCAATTTCATATATACAAAACATTTCTGTACTGGGTTATGATGTTTCACACTAAAATACTATGGTTACAATCCATTCAAATATTCAGTAGGATTTTGAAACACCATCAGGTATCATATAAACACAAATTCAACATCTTAAAGTCTTACCGTGAAAACAAAAAATGCCACATATAATCACGCAGAAGACTGTGATGGATGAGAAATGACTTCATGTTGAGCACTGACAATTCCCCACCATCAAACATTTGGATGTTGCCACAAGAGCATGTTCTACAGTATACTAAAAGGATGCATATTTAAGAAACTCAATAAGTTGTTAAGCATGTAACTCATTATTTCTAGTTTTTTAAACAAACGCCAACAAAAACAGCTCAAATCAAAAATGTATCTGCAATTATACTGGTTTACCTCTATAGTCATTAATTTTTATGTGATACTACATATATTCATTTCAATAAATTTCATTTTTCTATCAATAGATACTGGCATTAATGACAATGGAGATTGTGATAAGTACATAAATACAAAAACATTGAAAAATCATTGATTTACCTGCTGATTTGGCAAAATACCAGTATGCAAGTTAGTGATGTTAAATGATGTAACGATAGGTCATATAAATTAAATGGATAACTTTTACGCGTATCAACTAAATATTATACAAATCATGTAAAATAGAACATGGATCAACAAGACATTTATAATGTATTGCAAGTATTTGCAAGCATTACATTAAAACTGCATTACATTAAAGATGAATTAACACCAACATTTTTAAGTATTTACCTGAAACATCGTACACTTCATATTTATTGAAGAAAGGTATCTTTGTTTTCTCCTGTAGTTCAAATGTGTCTTCAAAAGGATTTGTGCAGCAGTTACGGGTATCATTTTCAAAGGGAAACAACTGGAATATGCCATCTTCAGATATGCAGTCGTAGAAGGGTTTCATGAAATTTTGTCTCATGTTTTCACTTAGTCTGAACTTAATTGGATTCTTTGACACTGTAGAGTATATAAAAGTATCCTTTGTGTTTTCACGCTTGTCCAGGAGCCTCTTTAACTTACAAACACAGTCTGGTGTTGTCTCGCACTCTGCAGCTTTCAAATAAGACATTAACAGTTTTTTGTGACTGCAATACCCACTTTGGCAAGTGTAGCATTGCGGCTTATTGACTCTTATGGTCACAACTCCAGGCATTACTCCACAAGTTGCCAAGCAAAAGTCACATCCAAATGGCAATTCCAGTAATTCCTGAAGTAAAAACAATACTTTTACAACAGCACAAAATGTATATTCCAAGCAATTACAAAGTTTGAAATCTACGATTTAAGTACACATGTATATCAATTTATTGACAACTTCATGAATAAACATGATTCAAAAAGACATCCTTGATGGAAGTTGGTGACCACTAACTAAGGATCTTTCTTATACTTCTGAAGAAATAACAATACCAAAACTAATATTTGTCAACTGAAGACAGATGATTTCCTCCAAATTTCCTGCAGACAAATGTATATTGGAATGCTGTATATATTCAAAGTTTTAATTCTGCTTACTTGATCTGTGTGTTGTGAGCTCAATTGTGTAGATGATAAAGGACAAAGAATGTGCACATTCAGGGTTCATACGGATTTTGTCAAACCAAATTCAAGGCCTTTTCAAGGCTTTTTCAATGTCTTAATTAAATATTCAAGGCCCATTTTACCTGTCATCTAAGTCATCTTGAGAGGGAACAAGAGAACAAAAAGGCAACTTGTATCTATCCACTTGATCAAAATACAACTTGACATGGTAATTATTAACGTCTGTAGGGGAGGCGACATGGACGAAGTTGAATCCAAATGATCAGTGGCCAGGGTTTCACTTATCCTAATGAAACCTTGATATTCAAGGCTTTTTAAAGGCTGTAAACCAATTTTCAAGGCTTTTCAAGGCCCAAGGTGAAATTCAAGGCTTTTCAAGGCCCAAGGTGAAATTCAACACTTTCTCAAAGCCCGTGCTAACCCTGACACTCACTCAGGTCCTGAACTACCACTTTCTTATAGCCTTACAGGGGTGCTAACTGCTGTTTAGCTACATACCTGTTTGAAAAATACAACCTAAATGTGTTGAATTTGTGATTGACTAAACAGCATGTTTATACTAATTAAATACCTCTTCATTTACGTTCAAGGCTGTACTTCCGTATGAATGGTCTGAAAATTACATTACAGTCTAATTAGTACATAAACCAGGTGAAAGTTTAAAATGAAGTATACCAGTAGAAAAAAATTATCTACTAAAACAGTGATTCATAGATAATTCATCATCATACAATACATAATCAATATTACATCTAAAGATTAATTATCTATTGATCATTAAAAACCATGAAAAAGTGATTCAATCACATTATTCTTGCAGTGATCAAAACTGAATTTTCTTATAGTGACCATTTCACATAAACGGTTCCAATAATAACTATTGGTATGACACCGGAACATTTTCAGTCCAATTGTCAATATACAATATTGATTTATTCAATGTTCACCTGCCTCAATAGTTATTGCTTTTAATCTATTAAGTAACTAACATTTGGCTATAATTATATAATTTCTGCACATGATGAACACATATTAATCATTATTTTAGGTTCATGATGCTCAATATGAGACAAGAGGCCAAAAGGGCCTGTATCACTCACACGGTTTTCATGATATATGAAACAAGAATGATGATTAAGTATATTTGACACTGGTATTGCTATGTCAATATATCATAGGCATTTTATATGGGTATGTGAGGTTTTCATGCCAAAAAATGCATTAATCCATCAAATGAAATTGACTTTTGGTGCAACCCCATAGGGATGTTACCACACAAATGTGAGTGATATCCATTGCTTAATTTCCCCAAAATATGTACAATTTTGAATCTCACCCCATGAACATGCTAACATACAAATGTGAGTATTATCCATTGCTCGGTTTCAGAGAAGAAGTCGTTTATATCAATATAGAAGAATTGACCCCTTTTGGTCCCCCGCCCCTCAGACCCCTGGGGGGTTAGCCCCACCATTTGTACAATTTTGAGTCCCTACTCCATAGGGATGCGTCTGACCAAATTTGGTCAAATTATGATCTGTGGTTATGAAGAAGTCAATTGTCGACAGACGGACGGATGCCTTGGTATGGCATATACTCATAACCTTCGGACCAGGTGAGCTAAAAATGAAATGGTCCTCTGATGATGGTTACAGAAAAACATCACATGTTCACAACTGCTATAATACAATGAATACATAGGAGAGTAACATCTAAGTACTGCTATAAATTGTACATTACGAATAATAGAAAAAAATTGTTAATCTTGATATACCCATCTGGTTAATATCTGGCAAATTGTTCACAACATCACTACTAGAAAACTGCTTCAAAACCTCAGTATGGATGCAATTCCTTTCCTGGAAATCTTAAGCAAAAAAACACAAACATTGTTGATCATTGTATTACGATACATATAAACATAGTTCAAAAATCAACCCTTTAGAAGCATGATTGTGTGTGTGGGTATTGCTCATTAGGGGATAAATACATCCTTTGTCATAGAAAAAACTACAGGTGTGATCATTCATCAGTGATGTTAACACAATTCATGTAACTTCTGCCTGAAAATATCATTTGCACAATGAATTTTACAAGTTTGAGCCAAGTGTGAAAATTTATTCTATTTTTCTGGTATTTTTTATGATTATGATTCATGTGATCCATGGAACCATAAACTTCATTCACATATGATTTCTTTAAATATATCAAATGATATGATATAACTACATTATGATAACTTCATTTCATTAACATATCACTTAACGTATGACTCTTGTACTTTTATCTGAAAAATGTGCCAACAATATTTTTTGATACATTCCAATCATCAATGAATTATATTTCATAATAATACTAGTAATCTATCAATAATCATCATAAGTAAGCTTACCATGGAAAGATGAATGCACATTGAAACCCAAAGAATCAACATAATCCGCATAAACCAGATTACAAGAACAGTAATATATCCACTTCCTTAGTGAATTTTTCACAAAATTTACTGTCTTTCGTCTCACTGTATGAATCTTGTGCTTCTGCAAATTTAAAATAAGTTGCTTCAATTATAGACTCATGTATATCACAAGGTAGATAAAAAAACAGTTTCATTTATTTTGCTAACATTTTTGGAAAGTGCTTTTGCTCCCTTATTGAAAAAAAGGAAAATCTTCATCTTTATGGATCAGTGGCTAGATACCTGTATCCAAGAAAATAAAGTTTACTAGTCCAACTTTATAAATCTAGTCTATCATCTACCATAGATCAGACAAATATGCAAGGAAAATTTACATTGGTCACATTGATATTCTAAATTGAACTGAATTTTTCATATTTTTTGTATTTAGTTTACCTTTTCATCAAAATATTTCTAATCATTATTAGTTATTTGTTCCAAACATACTGGTTCTTTAGAATCAAATAACTTAGTACAAAATCAAATATTTTTAGAGGAATTAATGTGATAAACTAGTCCTCCAAATTATCAATTCAAGTTCTACTCACAACTTCCTGAGTAGCATATGATGAATAAAATTTGCTCAAATGCAGCAAAAGGAACAATTTTCCTGTACTAAACATACGATTTTTTAAATTCATTACATATTAGAATATAGTAACAAACTGTTTGCAATGAAGTTATTTCTTCTTTTTCTCACCAGTATTTGTCTAGATGACTTGTCATAATCTGCTATTGCAAATAAAGTCTGTGTGGCATCACAGGGGCAGAAATACCCACAATCAGCTAAGGAAAGAACATATATTTTCAAATCATCTTCAACTGGAATGCTGCATGATATGGATGATGATGAGGAAGCTACATTAAGTTGGGATTGATCCGGTTGTCTTTCATCTGGGTCTTCTGCTACCTACATTTGTATGAAAAATTAGCCTATAATATTTCTTCATTTGTACTAAAATACATGAGGCATTGAGGGCCGGTATGGCTCACCGGGCTATTTCAGAAACCATTTTGATTTGTAATGATTATCATTATACAACAACTTTCTTTTCAACAATCAATACAGTTGTCTATGGTTTATAGCAACTTGGTTAACCTTCATAAAATGAGGCTTATATTAAGACTAAAATTGGTCAAGATATTCTGAGACATTTATGACCAGCCACAATTTTTCATAAAAAGTTGTTTGACAATGGACAGGACATGTGTTATGATTAAGGTCTAAACCAAATACGTTTCAGTGCTTTAAACAAGATATTTATTTAGGTTGTAAGATACAAATGTACTTTGTTGCTACTGCTGCAATGCAATTTTTTCTTTACCAGCTAAATTTAACTTTACCTAATAGACAATAAATAGCTTTTGTTAGGTGGAACAGAAATGTGCTACTTCACTCAACCCCATGTAGGTATGCTGCAACTTTTCCAACTCCAAAGAATTATTTTTCAAACAAAAACAATGGCAAATTTAATGCTGTGATAGAATAATAGGGCCGATGCTGATGTGTACTGCAGAAATGTTTTGAGCACATCTCACAGTCATACTAAGTTTGGGAACAAACAGAAATTTCACATTATTAACTTGTACCAAAAAGAAAAAAAAAAAAAAAAAAAAAAATACAGCTTCTTTCTTCATTCTCACCTGCTGTTTCAAATATTAACCAATAGGGTAACATAAATTTGAGGCATACTTACAACTTTTATGAAACACAGTCATTTCTTAATTGTAATTGACTTTATCTCGCACACCATGATGCAATAAAACAAATAACCTGATTTCCATTTTCCAATACATTTGAATCAGAACACTTCCTTCTCTTCTGTGATGTAGATGCAGCATAAACATTACTTCTTTTTCTCAGCTTTACCGGTATATTACTGAGGTCATATCTTAATAAACCTGGTCCCTGTACTTTCATCATAGGAAGAGAGTATTTCTAGAAAAAAGAAATACAAAAACTGTGAAGACATCACAGAAATATTTTTCTCAATTAAAATTGTAAATGTCTAGATCCATCACCAAATACATATTCTCCTCATCATTGTGAATTCTTTTTTTAAACACTTTCAATTTCATTATGAATCATCATTATCCACAACATGCAAACGATATAAATTTTATTCGTTTATCTAATTTATTCTTGGATTATAATCAAACAGCTAGTTATATTATCATTACCTCCCATGATGTGGGGGAGTGGTGGGGTGCTGCATTTGCCATATTTCATAAGAGGTCATCAAGGTTCTTTCTACAGGTTGTCAAGGTTCTTAAATGATATGTCCAATAGGTTGTCAAGGTTCTTAGATGTTATGTCCTATAGGTTGTCAAGGTTCTTAAATGTTATGTCCTATAGGTTGTCAAGGTTCTTAAATGTTATGTCCAATAGGTTGTCAAGGTTCTTAGATGTTATGTCCTATAGGTTGTCAAGGTTCTTAAATGATATGTCCAATAGGTTGTCAAGGTTCTTAGATGTTATGTCCTATAGGTTGTCAAGGTTCTTAAATGTTATGTCCTATAGGTTGTCAAGGTTCTTAAATGTTATGTCCAATAGGTTGTCAAGGTTCTTAGATGTTATGTCCTATAGGTTGTCAAGGTTCTTAAATGTTATGTCCAATAGGTTGTCAAGGTTCTTAGATGTTATGTCCAATAGGTTGTCAAGGTTCTTAGATGTTATGTCCTATAGGTTGTCAAGGTTCTTAGATGTTATGTCCAATAGGTTGTCAAGGTTCTTAGATGTTATGTCCAATAGGTTGTCAAGGTTCTTAGATGTTATGTCCTATAGGTTGTCAAGGTTCTTAAATGTTATGTCCAATAGGTTGTCAAGGTTCTTAGATGTTATGTCCTATAGGTTGTCAAGGTTCTTAGATGTTATGTCAAATAGGTTGTCAAGGTTCTTAAATGCTATGTCAAACAGGTTGTCAAGGTTCTTAGTTGTTATGTCCAATAGGTTGTCAAGATTCTTAGATGTTATGTCCAATAGGTTGTCAAGGTTCTTAGATGTTATGTCCGATAGGTTGTCAAGGTTCTTAGATACTATGTCCGATAGATTGTCAAGGTTCTTAGATGATATGTCCAATAGGTTGTCAAGGTTCTTAGATGTTATGTCCTATAGGTTGTCAAGGTTCTTAGATGTTATGTCCTATAGGTTGTCAAGGTTCTTAGATGTTATGTCCAATAGGTTGTCAAGGTTCTTAAATGTTATGTCCAATAGGTTGTCAAGGTTCTTAGATGTTATGTCCTATAGGTTGTCAAGGTTCTTAAATGTTATGTCCAATAGGTTGTCAAGGTTCTTAGATGTTATGTCCAATAGGTTGTCAAGGTTCTTAGATGTTATGTCCTATAGGTTGTCAAGGTTCTTAGATGTTATGTCCAATAGGTTGTCAAGGTTCTTAGATGTTATGTCCAATAGGTTGTCAAGGTTCTTAGATGTTATGTCCTATAGGTTGTCAAGGTTCTTAAATGTTATGTCCAATAGGTTGTCAAGGTTCTTAGATGTTATGTCCTATAGGTTGTCAAGGTTCTTAAATGCTATGTCAAACAGGTTGTCAAGGTTCTTAGTTGTTATGTCCAATAGGTTGTCAAGATTCTTAGATGTTATGTCCAATAGGTTGTCAAGGTTCTTAGATGTTATGTCCGATAGGTTGTCAAGGTTCTTAGATGCTATGTCCGATAGGTTGTCAAGGTTCTTAGATGATATGTCCAATAGGTTGTCAAGGTTCTTAGATGTTATGTCCTATAGGTTGTCAAGGTTCTTAGATGTTATGTCCTATAGGTTGTCAAGGTTCTTAGATGTTATGTCCTATAGGTTGTCAAGGTTCTTAGATGTTATGTCCAATAGGTTGTCAAGGTTCTTAAATGTTATGTCCTATAGGTTGTCAAGGTTCTTAGATGTTATGTCCAATAGGTTGTCAGGGTTCTTAGATGTTATGTCCAATAGGTTGTCAAGGTTCTTAGATGTTATGTCCTATAGGTTGTCAAGGTTCTTATTGATGTATGGAGTCTGATTCCATGTTAACACCACTTTCAGATCAACACACACTTTTTATTGCTATTTGAGTTGATTGGAATTTTTTTTTTTTGCATGTTGCAATTAATTTGATAACAGTTGAGAAACTACTCAAATCTAATGCCTAAAATCATGTTAATTTATAGTTTATAAATGGCTTTCTAACCATTAATGAAAATAACATTCAAACCAAAATGCATTGATCAATATATGATCAACACCAATAAACTGTGTTTTAATAAATATTTCCCACCTTTGGTTCTGCCATCGTCATGCAATGTCACTTGCAAGTCAGTCTTGTAAGATTTTCCTATGCATTCCTGAAATATACACACAACAGAAAAGGTCTTAAAACACGGAAAACTATAAGAGAGAATATTTCATGAAGACAGACTTTTACGGAATGCATGTCAGCAAGGGACATTATGTATAATTAATGCATTCATATGTAAGACCTCTTCAATCATGGATATCCTATACATTTGTGTCCTCATACTTGTCAATGTAATTCAATCCTTCGTCTATGTAGTAGTCCAAACTCTTAGATGTTATGTTGTCCCTCTAGTCAAAGTTTTTAAATGCTGTTTCCACACAGTTGTCAAGGTTCTTAGATGCTATGTCCTATAGGTTGTCAAGGTTCTTAGATGTTATGTCCTATAGGTTGTCAAGGTTCTTAGATGCATGTCCAATAGGTTGTCAAGGTTCTTAAATGTTATTTCTAATAGGTTGTCAAGGTTCTTAAATGTAATGTCCTATAGGTTGTCAAGGTTCTTAGATGTTATGTCCAATAGGTTGTCAAGGTTCTTAGATGTTATGTCCTATAGGTTGTCAAGGTTCTTAGATGTTATGTCCTATAGGTTGTCAAGGTTCTTAGATGTTATGTCCAATAGGTTGTCAAGGTTCTTAAATGTTATTTCTAATAGGTTGTCAAGGTTCTTAAATGTAATGTCCTATAGGTTGTCAAGGTTCTTAAATGTTATGTCCTATAGGTTGTCAAGGTTCTTAGATGTTATGTCCTATAGGTTGTCAAGGTTCTTAAATGTAATGTCCTATAGGTTGTCAAGGTTCTTAGATGTTATGTCCAATAGGTTGTCAAGGTTCTTAAATGTTATGTCCTATAGGTTGTCAAGGTTCTTAGATGTTATGTCCAATAGGTTGTCAGGGTTCTTAGATGTTATGTCCAATAGGTTGTCAAGGTTCTTAGATGTTATGTCCTATAGGTTGTCAAGGTTCTTATTGATGTATGGAGTCTGATTCCATGTTAACACCACTTTCAGATCAACACACACTTTTTATTGCTATTTGAGTTGATTGGAATTTTTTTTTTTTGCATGTTGCAATTAATTTGATAACAGTTGAGAAACTACTCAAATCTAATGCCTAAAATCATGTTAATTTATAGTTTATAAATGGCTTTCTAACCATTAATGAAAATAACATTCAAACCAAAATGCATTGATCAATATATGATCAACACCAATAAACTGTGTTTTAATAAATATTTCCCACCTTTGGTTCTGCCATCGTCATGCAATGTCACTTGCAAGTCAGTCTTGTAAGATTTTCCTATGCATTCCTGAAATATACACACAACAGAAAAGGTCTTAAAACACGGAAAACTATAAGAGAGAATATTTCATGAAGACAGACTTTTACGGAATGCATGTCAGCAAGGGACATTATGTATAATTAATGCATTCATATGTAAGACCTCTTCAATCATGGATATCCTATACATTTGTGTCCTCATACTTGTCAATGTAATTCAATCCTTCGTCTATGTAGTAGTCCAAACTCTTAGATGTTATGTTGTCCCTCTAGTCAAAGTTTTTAAATGCTGTTTCCACACAGTTGTCAAGGTTCTTAGATGCTATGTCCTATAGGTTGTCAAGGTTCTTAGATGTTATGTCCTATAGGTTGTCAAGGTTCTTAGATGCATGTCCAATAGGTTGTCAAGGTTCTTAAATGTTATTTCTAATAGGTTGTCAAGGTTCTTAAATGTAATGTCCTATAGGTTGTCAAGGTTCTTAGATGTTATGTCCAATAGGTTGTCAAGGTTCTTAGATGTTATGTCCTATAGGTTGTCAAGGTTCTTAGATGTTATGTCCTATAGGTTGTCAAGGTTCTTAGATGTTATGTCCAATAGGTTGTCAAGGTTCTTAAATGTTATTTCTAATAGGTTGTCAAGGTTCTTAAATGTAATGTCCTATAGGTTGTCAAGGTTCTTAAATGTTATGTCCTATAGGTTGTCAAGGTTCTTAGATGTTATGTCCTATAGGTTGTCAAGGTTCTTAAATGTAATGTCCTATAGGTTGTCAAGGTTCTTAGATGTTATGTCCAATAGGTTGTCAAGGTTCTTAAATGTTATGTCCTGTAGGTTGTCAAGGTTCTTAGATGTTATGTCAAATAGGTTGTCAAGGATCTTTAATGTAATGTCCAATAGGTTGTCAAGGTTCTTAGATGTTATGTCCTATAGGTTGTCAAGGTTCTTAGATGTTATGTCCTATAGGTTGTCAAGGTTCTTAGATGTTATGTCCTATAGGTTGTCAAGGTGTTTAGATGTTATGTCTTATAGGTTGTCAATGTTCTTAGATGTTATGTCCAATAGGTTGTCAAGGTTCTTAGATGTTATGTCCTATAGGTTGTCAAGGCTCTTAGATGTTATGTCCAATAGGTTGTCAAGGTTCTTACATGTAATGTCCAATAGGTTGTCAAGGTTCTTACATGTTATGTCCAATAGGTTGTCAAGGTTCTTACATGTTATGTGTAATAGGTTGTCAAGGGTTTTAAATGTTATTTCCTATAGGTTTTCAATTTTCTTACAGGTCGGTTGTCGAAAAAATACTTCCTATTTTACACATTCATACTTTATATCAGTATTTAAAAAACATATGTCTCTTTATCAACAAAAGACATCTTTTGTTTAAATAAAGACGTATTTGGAATTTAGATACATAGATTTATTTTGTCACTAAATATATATCTCTTATTTAAATAAAAATATCCTAATTATACAGGTAAAAGTCATGGCTTGCCACGGGTGTCTACACAGTAGCAATTAAAGTTTCATTGTGTAATAGGAAATATAGCATTGGGCCTCCATGGTGGACGACCATCTGTCGTCCAGAGCTATGTTATCGCAGCTAGATTAAACTCCCAACCTTCAGCAAACATGTTTCGCCACTCTACCGAATGAGCTAATGGGAAATTTCCTCAAGCGAACAGGTAGAAGGCGACCGTATATCTACATTTTTTATACTCAAACCCTGTCACACTATAATTATGTGTCTGCAAACAAATACTAATTCAGATTTTGTGCTTTTTACTCTTATTGCCTTCACGGGGGAAAAACACCAATTCTCCTCTCCCGTTTTATCTACATTCACAAACAATTTATCAAACTACAGTCCATCAACATCAGGTTTATAGTTAGACGTAGTAAAAAGTAACTAACAATTGATCATGTTATTTCTGTTACATTTCACACGAACTGTGATTTGCTAAAAATTCTCCAATGAGGTTGGTAGTAAATGGTATAACTTAGACGTATCAACACTTTGCTCTTTGGATATTATTTCTTGGTAGGAAAAACTAACAGCATGTTAAACTAATATTCGGAATTCCAATGCTTTGGTTTAAAATGTACCTTTTCTCTGGAGTAACAGGTCAGACGTGTGCTTCCGATTCCAACTACGTGTGCTTTCTCTTTCCATATATATCAACCAATCAGCGTTAGTGATACATCTGCAGTAATGGTTTTCAGCCAATCAGAGCAAGGTGCTTAACGAGGTTCTTAGATCGTAAACGACACTACTATTATACCTCTTCAAAAAGGCGCTCATTTCGAAAAGCATTATGGGTAATTACAGAATGAAACGAATGGGGAGTATTTCATAATGACACTTCGTTTTCTATATAAACAATCTATCAGAGCTATAACTTCATACAGGAAATACTAGTACTCCTAAGCACATATAACTATGAAAACATGATGCTAAACTAAGAGAAATGTGGACTAAACTACATTTTCCATCATTGAGGTCACGTGACAAGCTCCGAACAAACTTGTACGCTTAAAATCACATTTTACGCCATTTGCGTAACCTGTCAACATTAATCTTACTATCAAACTGATGCACCAACACCTTATACAGATGTGTTGATCAATCATATCATTTGATCATTGCTACATTTCACACAGATCAATAAAACATACCTGGAGAAGAGAGAACAAGACGCTGGTCAATGGCGGCTCAAATGTATCAACAGTTGGGACGCGCTCGATTATGGATATTCACCGAAATTCACTGGGGCGCATTCGATTATTTATGGCCCATGTATGATACAGCCAAACCGTCACATATATATAACAAAAAATTGCACACCCCCACTTTTTGACGACTTCCTATACGCTACAGCACTTCACTGCATAGTTTTATATATATATAAGAAGATCTTCCTATGTATACCACTAGCGGATCCAAGGGGAGCACCCCCCCCCCCCCCCCCTTTTTCGGATGAGGAAAAAAAATAAAGCCACAAAAACGCCTATGCCACCCCACCCCTTTTTCAAATTTCTGGATCCGCGCCTGTATACTGTCAAATTCGGTACACGATAACTTTACTTTTAAACTAAATGTAAATTAGATATTGTTATAAGTAAGAAGAAACTCTTCAATAATCTTCGGGCAAAACATGCACGCGAAAAATGCATCCCGAAAAGAATCAGGCGACATTTTAACCTCATGCATATGTAAATGAGCGCGTGCTCGATGAATCTGGAAAGGTTGAGGACGCAGCTAGCTTGCAAAATGGCGTTTTGGACCGTTTTGGTGGAAGAATTCGGTGATATTTTCATGGATTAATTCGTATTTGGATGTAAACATTCGTAGTGAGTGATACGGTAGGTTAAAGATGAATGTTTCGTTGATATTATTGACAGTGTCAGTTTGGAAAACTGCGTTTTAAGGTGAAGTGTTGACTCGTCCTTTTCACAATAGGCTACCCAGACCCCTGCCATTTCATTAATTCTTAATGTCCCACAATACATTCTCTGAAATGAAGGATTTTCCGGAAACAAAAATTGTTCTTAAATATCTTTATAGTAGTATTCCTAAGTTTTTTTAAACACCATCACAAACTTGTGGGAGCACGTCAGAACATTGTCAAAGCAGGGCACCTGTGGTCGAAGAAGCATAGTGCATATATGGTAGTAAACACCCTTACATGTGACGACTTGTACCCACAATGCAATTTTACATTTCAGCCATTCGCATGAATGAAATTCGCTCGCGTGATCCATTTTACTACGAATTTACTATAGGCCTACAGTATCAGGTGTTTGTCCACATGCATTGCATTGAGTTACCCGGTGTTGCCATATTTCGTCTTAATGTGTTTGTATGTTTTACAACTCTAGTCCTTGCTTTGATTTCTTGGAATTCATTCCATCTTGGTTAACAATAAACATGGGGTGACAGTAGCAATAACAGGCTATTTTTTTAAATCATAGGAAACATTTCATGTTATACATCGTTGGAAAGGTCTTTACAAATAGAGTTAAATGGTGAAAAAATGAAGACTCTACCTTCAAAATTGACAGAGTTATGGCACTTTGAAATGTAGGAAAAACAACTGGATCCTGCCATCAAAGGATACTTTCCTATTTCTTCAAAAAATAAGGCAACTATCTTCAGGAAGATGCGTTTATTGTTATATTTCAAGTCAATATAATTGTAACAAGAAATATCATTAAAAAAGATAAACGCCATAGTTTTAATGCTGGTGGTTATCATGTAAAACTGATGGTGAAATAAATTTACGAATTAAAGTGTTTTAGCACGAATAACTATTTCATATCAGTTTGAATCAGTTTTGGTAATAATAAGACTGCATTTGAATCAGGAATATAATTTTATTAATGTGTCCTTTAAAAAGATAATCTACTTATTCAGCTTGCATTCAATCTTATCTTTGTTCCGTTTTTAGCTGCATACCTGGAATATAATTTTATTGATGTGTCCTTTAAAAAGATAATCTACTTATTCAGCTTGCATTCAATCTTATCTTTGTTTCGTTTTTAGCTGCATACCTGCATTTTGCATTTACCGCTACATTGACCAGTCACATACTTCATCTTGACCAGTAACGCCACCTGTAGCGTCATATCCAGGGCCAAAAGAAAATTATATGGCTATGCCGAAAAAGTTCAGTTGTCTCTTAATTTCATGTTTTCTCGATTTCTCGGAGTTTGGTGGGTTCTGCGTATGTTTACACTATTGGATAACCCGCCAGAAGCATAAATACACTAGTACTTAACACTTACTTTAAACTTTGATAATCAAGTCCCCAGCTTCATAATCCTGCATCAGTTTGAAACTGTATATTGCATCGTCACTCTGGTACTTAACATTATACCAGTCACAGAATCCAGGCACCTGAAATTACAAAAATGAGTGACTTAGAGATATCTCAATAGGTAATAAAACATTATTAGCAAATAAAAATGAAACAGAATTTCTTCATAAATGTATAGCATTCATTTTTATCATTTTTGATTAATGAATCAGAATTTAATTAAACATAAAATATATGTGTTGAAAAGCAAACAGAAAGTGAAGAAAATAGAAGTTTTCAATTTTCATAAAATATCTTGCTAAAATCAGAAGCTTTCACCTTACCTATGAAAACTTTAAAAACATATTCAGGGATTAATCTAGAATTTAGGTGAAACTACCCTTTTTGGACCTTAGGGGAAAATCAGTTCTGAAAATGGGAAATTTAAACATCACAAAGTTTCATTGTTTTGCTTTAAAAGCACATTTTCCAAGTAAATACAGCAAATGGTTAATTTGGAAAGCAAATCTGGAGTATTTGGGAATATTATTGTCATAAAAATGAGGGAAAATACAATATTTCAGTGAATTTAAAGTCTGAGAGGAAAAATGGAACAAAATCCCGTTGAGATACCTGCGAGATCACGTGTCCATCATACCACTGAGTTTGTTCATCTATCACAAACTTATGTCGCACGTCTTTCCCATTGAGCGAAAGTCTTTCATCTCCAGATCTTTTACTACTAGTCTCACTCGGCAACGTAAATGACTCCAGAATTAGGGTTTTCACATTTTCTGCCATTTCGTTCCAAGACAAGTCTTTCCTTTTCTTATTCACAGATTTGCTGAAATTGTATATTTTCGGGTTGTTGCTTGTTTGTCTTAGAATATTTTTACGGAATCTCATTTGTGACTTCAGAGCATCAAGTTTTTCTTTATCCTTCATCGTTTCCAGCATCACATCCACTTGTTTGACTGTCTGCCAAAGTCCCCAAAACAGAATGTCATTAGTTTGAAGAAGATTTTCTGCTTCCTTCCTTCTTCTTGCATCTTGATTTTTTTTAAGTGTCTCCTGTAGAACCGCTTCTTTCTTCTGAACTATTTCGTCTCTGCGTGCCTTATAAAATTCTCTTGTTCTAGCTACATTCTTGTATGCATCCTCTAGTTGACTGTTCACTTCTTCATTGTCCTTACTTTCCAGCCATGTTTTTGTCTTATTCATTGAGAACATAACATAAGCTTCTGCTGAGAGTGTTTTTATATGAGGTTTATACCTCATAAGGCCATCCAAATATGCAAAAACAGACTCGCTGAATTTATTGTGCTTGGCTACACTTTTTGTGGTTTCCTTCAATTCTTCGCTTGGGTTTGCAAACTTACCACAAGGTAGATGGTCTCGAAAATGATTCTTCGCTAGTTTGGCGATTGCAGGAAGAATAATTCCAAGGATTGTACATGTCTCTCCATCATATTGCGATGGTGTAATCAGCTTCTCATATAATTTGTCTCTTTTCACATATGTATCCTCCCCAAAAGGTAAAATTTGTCCACACATGAAATCATCCAGGTTGTTGGAAGCATCACTCAGAAATGTTGTTAATTGCAAATAGTGCCTATTCATATCCATTATATGAATTTCCTTCTTCTCTATCAAATTCCATAGGGGAGAGGTTACAAGTTTACAAATCAATCCAAGAGCTTTGCATCCAGCAATAAAGAAAGAAGTATTCAGGTCATGTAGAACCCACTGGTTGGATCCATGGTCTTTGAGAAATGATACCATATTTTCATGGAAAAAATACACTACGCCTGCATTATGAAACAGGATGTTAAAACGATTTCCTTTGAATGGTGTAAGAGGAAGACTCTGCATTCCATTTTCTTTTAGGAAGTCCTTAATGTATGTCATAAAAGGGCCGTGACATCCTGATTTGGCATCACCGTTGTAAGAAAATGCTTTACAACATGTTCGTATTAATCTCAAAGTCCCTGATTCTAAGCTCTTCTGGAATTTCTTGTTGAAAATAGGAACATCTTCGTTGAAATTTGTCTTTTCGACCTCCAGAATGGATTGGTTAGCAACTTCGGCAATATGAACAAGAGAGTGAAGGCCACAGAAAAAGTTATTCAAGCGTGACAAAACATTTCTGTCCTCTTCATCTAAGTCATTCCAATCTTGCACCATTTCGGGAAGAACTTCACATCGGTATGTTTCCAATAACTGATTGAATTTCATTTCTGTTGCCGCACGGTCAGACATAGTGTTACGAATATGAAACAACATGTTTTGAGAAGTTAAACTCTGCGTATTGTAGTACCTCTGATCTAAATCAAACAGAATCTCTTTAAAGGCCTGTAATGTATCTTTTCCTGATTTTGTTACAAGTTCTCTCAATCCCAAAACATACGGATTTCCGTCAGAGTCTCTAACAGCATACACACCAAACTTTGTACCAAATTTAGATGTTTCATCAGTCTCTATTGTGGTATTCTCTTTCTTGGATATCTCCTCAGATAGCTGTTTCTGTGACAGTACCAACCTCTGTACATTCATGTTATTGATAGTTGTAGCTGATGGAAGTCTATTGGGAGTTTTACCAACCAGTTTTAAGCATGCCTCTATAACAGGACTAATCCTTGTTGTACTAACATGATTACATAATAAAGTGTGTACACAAGTTTGGAGTTCTGGCGTGTACTTCAATGAATCTTCATCAAATAAGTTCACCACATTCTTTTGTTGTGCATCAAAAACCTCCTGGTCGACTTCTCTTTGAAAATCCATTTCAGTGAGTTGTTTTCTGATATTGAGGTTTTCCTGTTGTAACGAATGGATTTTTCTCTCCATTTCACACCTGTGATCTTCTGCATTTGCACTTACAACTCCTTCAAACTTTGCCACTTTGTTTCTGTAATATGTTTCTCGAGTTCTTGTTCTTTTAAGTTCTGCCGATTTTTGACCGCTTTGGATGGATATGTACTTCTTTTCTATGTTCACTTTGGTTAATTCTTCATCTTTTTTTTCAACCTCTTGTTGTAATTCAAAAGTCTTGGATTTTTCTGCTCGTCTTTCATGTGCAATTTCAGAAATAATATATGCGGCAGTTTTGTTGTTGGGCTGAAGATTAGTCAATTCCTGTTCAGTCAAATCATGATTTCCAGAGGAATCAATGGAATATGACGGCAGACGGAACTCTCCTTCCAAAAATTCCTTGTAATAGTCAACATTTCTTGTTTTTTTCAATTTGGCATTAGTTTCACCAATCCTTTTTACCTTCTTATAGTAAGAGTTCAACTTCAGCGACACATTGCTTATCTGTTTTCCCTTTTCCAGTAAATCTGTTGCAACTTCTTTTATAGTTTTTTTTTCAATCATTGAAATTATGTCACTGTTTTTCATATCAAATGACATTGTCTTTCTCCTCTATCACTGACTCCGAAAGTAATGATTGTTTGAGTTGATTTATCTAGATCATCACAATCTACTAACTGATTTCCAGTGTAAATATCACAAGAAAATAGCTGTATATGACCATTTATGTATGTCTGAGAATGATTATGAGATCTACCTGATAAAGTTAGAGATGTTCCCAGCTCTGGTGTAGCTCCTTGTGGATCTGAAATAAACAAACAGTTTATTACTTATCAAAGTAGAAAAGAAATTAGTGAAAAATTAGACTAAATAAAAACAAGAGGCCCAGAGGGCCTGTATCGCTCACCTGGTTTCATGAGATATGAAACAAGAACTATGCTTTAGTATATTTGCCACTGGTATTGCTATGTCAATATATATCATATGCATTTTATATGGTTACATGAACATTGTTTTTATTGTAATTCTAAAAATGTCAATTTAGCCAAATTGATCCCTTTTGGCCCCGCCGGGGGTCAGCCCCACCATTTGTACAATTTTTAGTCCCCTACCTATAGGGATGCTTCTGACCAAATTTGGTGAAATTCCGATCAGCGGTTATGAAGAAGAAGTCAAATAAATCAATTGTTGACTGACGGACGGACGGACGACGGATGCCACGGTATGGCATAAGCTCACCTTGGTCCTTCGGACCAGGTGAGCTAAAAAGGCTCCAATTTGCATAAATTATGTTTTAGTTGTAGTATTACCTTGTAATAATTTCTTTCTTGGTTTCTTCTGCAATAGACTTGTACTGGGTGTGCATTCAACTTCCAACTTGGATTCCAACTTTTCTACAATAGGCAAAGATAACTGCAAATAGAGAAAAAAAAATTATCAAATGTAACATATATTTCATGCATGGAAGCAGTAGAATATGAAGATTTAAGATATGATGATTTCATCACAAAATAAATACCTTGCTTTCCAAGGACTTGCAAAATAATTTCCAACAAAATAACATAATTTTGCCAAATTCAAGTTTCCTTGCTTTTTTGTAATACTTAGTTATCCTGGTAAACTGATGAATGCCTATGATATTCATGGAACCTCTCATGAATTAATGTTATACAAGGTTGCACAAATGGATTAAATGGACAACTTGGTTTCCTACAATGCATATACATTTTTAAGAATAACATTTGAAAAAATGGTAAATGCTCCTAAGTCCTAACCCTTTTTAGTTGCAATCTTTTCACAGTGATCTTTTCTGGGGTGGGAGGAATAATGTCACTGTCGCTGTCACTATCTTGTGATTCTGATGGGCTAATTTTGAACAAAGATCAAGTTGTTAAGAAAAAACAAATAAAAAAAATGGTATACATGTACATATTTCAGTAAGTTCATATCATCATTTACTTTTGTTTAAGTTCTATACTATATATCTCTTTTGAATCCTTGATTAAACCATTATACTGGAATTATATGCCATGATTATTTAATACTGCATTCAGTCCTGTAAATATGCACACAAGGCAAAAATAAAAGAAAATGTTTTGTGTTCCATTTCACTTTCAGCAACAATGCCATTTTTTCCTAGTATAATTATTTTTATAATTACATGGTGAATATATTTAATTATCAAGAAAATTTACAATAGTTAAAGAAAACATTGAACACTTAATATCTTACCTATCAACCCATGACGATATATCTTCTCCACAGTAGATTCTTGACATTATCACTCACAGCATGCTAGTTCAATACTATACAGTGTATATAAGATGTTCATGAAGTACGATCGAATGACGCCGTTGAAATGTTACTGTTTTTTCAAATTTGCCTACACTGGCAGTCTGGTGAAATTTCTCGTTCTCTGTATGAAAATGGAAATATATTTGATTATTGAATTGATTTCTTAGTGAAAAAATGAGTCAAGTGCAATCTGAATCTACATTTAAATTAAAGAACATAATTTTATATTATAACCATCCATTAAAACTAGTGATCACCACTCAAATTGACCACTTTTTCGTGTAACTATGGCACGGGAAGGATGTCATAATTAAATATTTTTTTCTAGGCAAAAGTAGAATATTGCCTAGGCAAAAATAATATTGACTAGGCCAAATTCGATTTTTGCCTAGGCAGAAATAATTTTGCCTAGGCAGAAATAATAATTTTGCCTAGGCAGAAATAATTTTGCCTAATCATAAATCGAATATTGCCTAGGCTGAAATATTTTTGCCTAAGCAATATTCGATTTTTGCCTAGGCAGAAATAATTTTGCCTAGGCAATTTTTTATTTTTGCCTTGGCAAAAATATTTAATTATGACATCCTTCCCGCGCCATTTGTAACAACGCTAGATTAATAGGCCTACCGTACGTTTTATATTCCATAAGTAGTAAACTTTGACTACTAGATTAGAGTTATCCCCCTTCGAAAATCATGGCGAATTACATTTCAGTGTGGAATACTCATCTTCTTTGACTGTGCGCACGGTTGCGCTTCATTGTAAAGTTTTGACAGTTATGTTTTCTGAAAGAAAAGTGCCCTAGGTTTCAAAATATCACGGTCAAGGGGGTGTCACAAAGGGTAAGTAAGGAAATATTAACGATTTTATCGGTACCTCGTCTCTCCGCTCCAGTTTCTGTTGCCAAACTATTTTCTATTCTGGTTTACCACATGTTTATATATTGCTTTGCATTCCTATTAGTCAAAACACACAATTGATTCCGATTCACACGTGTCTTTATACATATTTTGGACCTCTTTTGCTGTCACATGGCTACCAAAATGGCAGCGATGACGCCATATTTTACGCTGTGGGAGGCTATGAATAAAGGCGTTTTTGCTGAAGAAAACATCGATAAACGTAATAATCATATGAAAGACAAGTAGAACATACTTCATTGTGATTACTGTTTAGTGAAAATAGAAAGAACAGACAATTATAGCTGGTAAACATGGAATTCAATATTGACCTATTTAACACGGGGCAGAATGGGAAAGTGCCTTAACTTGCGTATGCCTGTCATTGCTAGTGACAGTTTGATGGTACAATGTTAGTTAAAATGCTTAACGGCCCATCAACACTATAAAGGTAAGTGATTAAAAATACGAGCAATAAGGGCAAGAGACAAAATGACATAAATCAACGAAATATGCAAAAATGTAGAAATATATTGGAACACTCACGATAGGTTTAAAATAAAAAAGTGGCTATGATTAGTCAAATCTTGCGGTAAAGACCAATAACTTTCAAATAGTTCAAAATTTTACAGACTCTTACAGAGTCTTCAGATTTGCCATGCTGTTGTAAAAACTCTCCATTGCAAGCTGTAGATCAATGCAATCCAATAGAAAGTGTTTGACGGTAAATGGTTCATTGCACACGATGCACTGGGGCTGGTCCTCACGCTTCAATAAGTACAGTTGAGTGTAGACTAAAGGTTACACCCAAGTGCACTCCGAGTGCACTCCATTTGGACTTGGAGTGCACTCCGTTTGGACTCCAGGTAAACTTGGAGTGCACTCCAAGTGGATTCCGAGTCTACCTGGAGTCCTGTAAGACACCATGCCTACCCCAGTTCTACAATCAGACTATATCATATATATATATTGATACTTCGATGCTTTTAATATAATTAATATATAAATAAATAGATATTTACAAATTACTTTTCTTCTGTTAATATTACTATTAACATTTGTTTAGTCTACTAGGAATATTTATTTTATTGTTAATACATGGTAAAAATGCCTATATATGTTAAATTTATATTTATTAAGATCCATAAAAGACGGTTATGCAATTTATGCTATAATCAGGTTTATATGAAAGTTAATTGCTTATTATTTCAAGTAAATTGTATTTCATTTTATTAATGAATTGAAAATTATTTCAATTAGAATATTCATTACTGTACATATATCATGACTGTAAAGGAAGTTCAGATAATATATCTATATTATGTTATTGATTATTCAAAATATTGAAGGTGAGTTTTAGGAGCCAGCTACAGGTACTGTCTTGGGTTCACAGAAATACCTGTGTCAATACTGTCACTGTATGGCTTCAAATGATGAAGCTGTGCAAAGCAGGGTCACAGTGTTATAACCTCAGGCCAATTAACACAGTGATTTTTCAGCCTATTTTGGGAAAAAATAACTTTCCTGGAAATTGGGAAAATCTAACGTGGAAAATGATATTTTTGGGAAAAATTGTAAATTTGAATTACAAATAAATTATTATATACATTAAAACAATAAACAAACAATTAAATGGAGATCACTTTGGTTTTATTTTTTCTATTTTGTTGTGACAGTGTTCACAAGGGTATTTGTCTGTCTTTTTTGTTTTTGAACAAGAGGATCAGAGATCCGAGGTCCTCTGCGGACAAGTGTTCTGGTCCCTCAAAATTAATTCTCATCAAAAGGCGTCGATCTGATTTTGGTTTTCCTTTAAGTAGACCTATGTTGACTTGACAGTCGGTGTCCGGCTCGGCGACTGAAGGTGGCGGAGATACCGACATAGCAGGCTTTGTCCCGACAATCGGAAGTGGACTGGCATGTACTATGGGTTGTGATAATGCCGTCTGTGTTGGTGTTTTGGGTTTAAATAGTTCAGTCAGGGTTTTGGAGCCCTTGCTGTCGGATAATCATATTTTCTTTGCGTAGTACTTGCCATTATGTGAGGCCGCCATTTTATGGCGATTCGTGATCACCCAAGCGTTTGCACATTACTTGTATACTAACGGCAAAAACAGCGACCGGGTCAAAATATCCGGAATTGAAATCGGTAATTATTTGGAAATTTCGGCGGGACAATTGGGATTTTTTTTAATGAAATCTCATTGGGAATGGGATCGGTACCCGACCCTATTTATATAGGCTGAAAAATCACTGTAACAGAACAGGAAGATTATCTCCTGACTTGAAGGAAAGGATTGTAGCTCTCCATTTGAGAGGCCTTAATCAGACCAAAATTACATGTATAAACGAAATGCCAGTGTAATTAAGGTGGAAATGTCTAGATAAGTTGTAAAACCATTAACAAATTGAATAACAGGTTTAAGAAGACAAACTCTATTGAAATGAAGTCATTCTTTACTGAAATCAGAAAGTAAAAATAAGCTGTTTCTTATTACATTGTAACCTGTCTAAACCGTAAGTCATTGAGACCAAACGTATTGGCTGGTTTATGCAGGTGTCCGGTATGTAGAGGTACAATGTTGAATGATACAAGTTCAAACAAATTTAATTCAAATCAAATTGAGAAATCATGCAGTTCTTATCTTGTTATATTCAAAAATATAAAGACATTGCTTTAAAAATATTATTGTATAGAAAGAGGATAAAATAAAAAAAAAAAAAATAATTTCAGTGTAATTCAAAATGGTGTAATGAATGTAAAACAAATACGACAGTTTAACTTGCATGGTAATTAACACAACTTCTCCCAGTTCTAAGTCCTAAAAATTCTTCATTCCTACCCAAATATCACTTTTTACTTGAAAGCTATTTCTGTAGGATTCATCATTTTTCTGTACATTTTGGCATTGATTTATTTCCCTGTTCAAAAGTGGATTTCATCAGTAAAAATTGTACATGTTTCTGATATCCGAAAGAAGGAATGTCCCTCTAAAGTCTTAATAACTACCAGGGTCATTTAAGAACATACCAGGCATTTTCAGATAAATCTATTTGAAATTTAATAATTATTTTTGGTACAACCTACATATTTGCCATGTTGATCTATGTTTATACAGTCGAACCCACTTAATTTGAAATCGGATATATTGAAATATCGTTTAATTTGAAGTGAAATAAGATCCCTGTCCAAATGCCTTCTTTGTCTTTGTATTGTTTCATCGGTTATTTTGAAATCGGTTTATTTGAAATATCGCTTTATTTGAAAGGAAACTATTGCCCCCGGCAATGCTAAACCATTGTTTATGTATTGCTTAAATTGAAAGTCGCCACGACTGGCTTAGATTATATAATTACCGGCCGTTACGGTACGTGTGTCCGATCAATAGATAGGTAAAAATGAAATTCTGATTTACACAATACAAATAAATTGTGAGTTTTAATCATTAAATGCGTTCGTTATGATCACGAATCTGTATTTGTTTATGAATATACCTTGAGGGACACAGCTTATTTTAGCTTCTGCTACATATACATGTATACATCAAAATTGACTATCATTCAACTAGGCCTACACGCGAGACAATTACAAATGACGAGGCCATAACCAGAACAGTGATATTGACAACGACCCTCAAACAATTAGTGAAAATCATCTATCATCGACGAAAAGTCGCCCGGATGTACCGGAAACTGTTCTCACCTGTGTCCGTGAACTCAACATAGACAAAAACAAGCAACAGTCGAAGACCTCTCCCGTGGAACTTAACATTATTTTAAATAAACTGTGAAACTATTATCATTTTGGAACCGATTGTAAGTACTGACTTAGTAAAATCAACTATATTGAACAATGGTGTGTTGTTTGACGTAATGCGGTATTGAAATATGTCGGCAAAAGGCTGGATCCCTGTTATATTGAAAACCGGTTAATTTGAAGTATTTTTCCATTCCCCGAGCATTTCAATATAACCGGGTTAGGACTGTATCTGCTGACTAATGTAGACTCACTACACATGTACTAAGAGCCTGCATTTCATAAACGATACAAATCAAGGGTTATCACATGGTGCGAGGTGTTGATTTTTGTCTCAAAATATTGCTATAACTTCTAAACCATATACTGTCAGCAAATATATCATACATGATTGGAAACTGCAAACATTTTGTCACCGAAACGCAATCTCCATTAATCTGTCATATTCTATGTTAACGAAATATCAAGTATTTTGTACTCACTGGTGGGGTCTGAAGCGGTGTTTGTCAGCCATATTGATCTTCTCATACCAAAATACGCGCTCATCATACCAAACACGTTGGACCCCCTGCACATGCCACCACATGCCACCATATACTACCACATGCCACCACATACTGCATTTACCACATACTACCCAAACTACCATATTCTACCATATATTACATTTTTACCAGTGCAATATCAAAAATTATTCATTCTATAAAAGTGATATTTTTCACTAGTGATAGTGAAAAATATCACTTTTGCTGATTTGACCAATATTAGCCCAACTCGTGAAATATATTTGGTATTACTGAAGACACTGTTAGATATCCTCTATATACTACCCCATCCTACCACAGAATACCAAATACTACCTCATACAAGCACATACTACCACATACACCTAGTACAACCATATACTACCACATACCACCATGTACTACCATACTTCAACATACTACAACATATTACCACATACTATCCCTCTCATATTACCACACACTACCTCATATTACCCCATACCACCACATAATACCCTTTGCTACCACATACAACCCCATACTACCACATACTACCACATAATACCATCCCATACTACCCCATACCACCACACACTACCCCATACAACCACATGCTACCATACTACCCCATACTACCACATAATACCTTATACTACCCTATACCACATACTACCCCATACTGCCACACACTACCACATACGGTACAACCACATACTACCACATACGGTACAACCACATACTACCCCATACCACTACATACTACTGCCCCATGGCCCCCTCCAAAATTATCCCTGCCACCACATACTACTCCATACTACCACATACTTCATTTACCACATACTATCCCATACTACCCCATATCACCACATACTGCCACATTGTACCTCATAATACCACAAAATACCACATACTACTACATACTACATTTGCCACATACTATCCCATACTACAACATACTACCCCCTATCACCACATACTACCCCATATCACCTCATAATACCATTAAATACCACATACTTCCTCATACTATCTCATACTACCACATAAACCACTACTTACTACCTCATACTACATGTTAAACATACCACCACATACTACTCCATACTATCACATACCACATTTACCACACACTATTCACCACATACTACCTTATTCTACAGCATACTTCCACATACTATATAATACTACAACATAATACCCATACTACCACATACTACCACATTATACCTCATAATATCACAAAATACTACATACTTCCAAATACTACCTCATACCACATACTACCACATACTATCCCATATTACCACATACTACCTCATAATACCACATACTACCACAGCCATCGTTGTTTCATAAATGAAGCACAAATGGCAATTTCTTGTTGTTATGTGGTTTGGGTTACTATTTCACTGTTGTAAGGGAGGTAACTGCAAAATAGATCGTAAAATCAATTTGATTGGCTGATTTTTGCTCGACTTTGGAATGAGGTTGACGAAATGACATATAACAGTGGTAATATTCAGATAGCATCAATAGTCTATTTATGGCTACATGTGATTAACAGTTGTTGCGTTGAAGATGTTTGTTACTACTGAATACCTGGTAATTTTCACCCCCATTTAATTTTTCGCCATTTTTGCCCTTTGATGATAGGGCGAATTTAAGATGACAGCAAAATTGCAGTATTTACAAGTTATCGTACATAGGCTACTTGTAGTCAAATCCAAAACATAGCCTCGTACTTTTCAAGTGTGTTTTATGCTATACACTTACAAGCAACACGTGTTATATATTTACACTAAGTTTATAAAATAACTTAGTGTTTTATCCCCATCTATGCATGTGAAATAAAATCTAGATATTAATTTAGGCCTAGTAAATTTGCGATATCACGTGGAGTTAATCGAGAATAAGGGCTAAGACAGCGTATTAAGGTTTCATATTTCAGTTTTAGGAACACAATGTTATTGTTGCTATAAATTTGATATTTATGGTTGTAGTAATTTAAATATTAACATTGCCTTGATATTCATTTTTGATTATTTTATCAAATATATGATGATCGCTATATGAACGTACGACGATTTTAATGCAGAAAGTTTTGTTGCGTAAAGTACACACGTTGAAACATAGTTCCTGGTTGAAATAGATAAATGAAATCACAAATTTTAAATCTCAACAATTAGTGTTCGTGTATTATTTCAATAAGTTAATACATGTAAGTTAATAATCAGACGATTGTTGGGATACATGCATCGAATGGGGTCGACAGTTTACCTGATGACACACCCTAATCATGCACAGTCTATTATAGCTCACATACTATCAGATTTGTTGCCACAGGTGTGATTGACGTGTCAAGATGATTTTTACAAAGAAAATCATCAAAGTTTCAATCGTTTGCGGATGTCACTGCACATTCATAAAATTAATGTATGGGGTATAAACAGACATATAATCTCGCTTGTTACCGCACATGTATAAGTATATTTAATCAGAATTGAGCACATAAGACAGTTATTTATTACCTGTACAATAGCAAAATCGTAGAGACTCGGCAAAAATCAGACCCCACAGATCGTCAATACCGACTGCAGTGTAAGTGTGCACGTGATTATTTCTTTATTACCATATCTCATTCCATTAATGCTTTACATTTTAGAGCATTAAAATTACAGAGACAATGATGACAAACATTATAATAAGCAGAGATCTGTCTCCGGCCGTATTTTCATCTGTGTTCCATTGTCGTTGTCTATCATTTATTTGCTACATAAAATATTTTGTTATCGAACGTAAACATAATATGTAGTCACTAAAACATATATATTATGCGTTATCAATTAGTTGTTGTTAGCCACATCGTCATTCACAATACAAAAGTGGTACGCATTCAGATATTTTCATTTCTATTTATAACATACCCTTATGTGAGCCTCTCAGAGTTCATTTACACAGCGCCATCTGTATCAAGATCAGCAAAAATGTTTTCTTCGATATATTGAAACATTGTCAGCTTCAACATGGATTGAACGACACAGAATTTACGGCAAACGTTTATGTGTTACAGTAACAACAAATTCTTTGAACACGCACGTTCATAATGTAAAAATTTACCACTCAATACTAACACCTTCGAATACGATTTTACCGTAGATCATCTATAAATGACTGAAAGCGAAACTGGTATTCACGGACGCATGTTATATTTACACAGGCAGTGCTGAAGACTGCTTCTTGAAAATTACGTATACAGATAGCCTGGAAGACTGCTCAAACTTAATCCATGTCGCCTGTCATCGAAGGACTGTGACGGCTGATTCGTCGAGCGGATCCGCCGCAAACACCCTGCGAAAATCCCGCGGCTTTGAGCGATAGGGCTTAAACTTTTCCGCTCCCGCAGGGTTTAAGTACAAAATCATCCTCCCAGTACTGTATCTCGGACAGAAAAAGTGAAAACAACACTGGCAATGTTATCAACGGAGTATCAAATTTGACAGATTACTTATTAAAATGTTAACTACATTTAAACATTGGCTGATCTTTAGATAATTAGCACAAGGAAATAAATTCACAGTAATGACCATATAGACTGAAGGCCTGGTTGTCGGTAGGTAACGTTTCAATCACCGTATCATCAGCATACTTAGTGTCAATTAGCAGAGACGTATTTTGGCAGAAACTTTCCTAATTCACATTTTGAAAGACAAAAACAATGTCCACAAATACTCACTTTCTTAAACTAAATACTGTCATGTTAAAACTTTGAATTTAAGTGTCAGTCCCCACCTACAAAGCACTGAGTTGTAAGCCTATAGTGATTACAACTGCTGGTACAGCCCTTTTTATTTTTTTTTTGTATTATTGTCTTTGTTGTAATCCAAAGGAAACATTTCAAATTTCATTCAGATATTATATTGTACTTTAGATATTTATCGTGACATTTTAAGTATTTTCTTTTGAAGGTTACTGTTGGAGAGAAAGCTTGATAGAAAGTGATATCATTGTGATAATTTGCATTTAATTGACTGACATCTATCTTACCTAAGTAAATACTTTTATTTGGAGTGAACAGGGAGTTAAATAATTTTCAGAAATAATTAAAAATGATGTAATTTTGCAGCTATTTTTTTTGTAACTTGTTGCTTATATAATTATCTTTCCAAACTTGAATAAAAAAGATCATTGGCCAAGCTTGAAATAAGTTTTTTCCCCCTTTTTACAGTGAGGGAAGGAAGCATAAGTAATCATGCAAGGAATTTATTTTTCAATAGCAAATTATCTCCCCTTAGTTTTTGTTTGCTAAATGTGTCGCATGTGAAATGTGTTTTCCGGTCAAAAATGTCGCTCACGCACCTTCTCCCCCATGAAAATTTTAAAAAGTTGGCAAGTATGCTTAGCCAACAACATGCTGACAATCAAGTATTTTAAAATAATTATCAAAATACCTGGTAGGGCGTAATAATTGTACCTGCATGATTGTAAATGGTGACTAAATTTGAGATCTTAGCTTTTATATAATTCTTTCTAAAAAACTTTTTTCTTCCTATTGTCTCCCTTGACAATGACTCAATTTTTGGCCTTTAGTTGAGCTCGCCCTGTTGTAGAATTCAACACACCTAGTGGTAGAATGTAAGACACCTAGTTGTAGAATAAGACACCTAGTGGTAGAATGTAAGACATTGTGGTAAAATGTAAGACACTTAGTTCTAGAATTAAGATACATAGTAGCAGAGAGTAAGACACCTGGTGCTAGGTGTTAGCATGTAAGACACCTGGATGTAGAATGTAAGAAACTTACATTCTACCACTAAGAGGCCTGGTGGTAGAAAGTTAGAACCTATTTGAAGAATGAAAGACACCTTATGGTAGAATGTAAGACACCTAGTACCAGAATTTAAGACACTTAATACTGGAGAGTAAGTCACCCGATTGTTAGAATGTAAAATGGTAGAATGTTGAAGACATCTGGTGTTAGAATATAAGTGGTATGAAGTAAGACACCTATTTGAAGAATAAGACACCTGATGGTAGAATGTAAAAACCCCTAGTGGCGGTGAGTAAGACATATAATGATAGAATATTAGACACCTAGTACTAGAATTTAAGACACTTAGTACTGGAGAGTAAGACACCTTGTGTAAGTATGTAAGACACTTACATTCTACCACTAAGATGCCTGGTGGTAGGAAATAAGATACCTACAGGTAAAATCCAACAAACCTACTGGTAGAATGTAAGATACCTAGTTGTAGAATACAAGACTTAATGGTAGAATGTAAGACACCTAGTACTAGAATTTAAGACACTGAAGTACTGGAGAGTATGACACCTGATGTTGGAACGTAAAACAGCAGGTGGTAGACTTTAAGACACTTACATTCTACCACTAAGACGCCTGGTGGTAGGAAGTTAGAACCTTTTTGAAGAATGAAAGACACCTAATTGAAAAATATAAGACACCTAGTACTAGAATTTAAGACACTTAGTACTCAAAAGTGAGAAACCTGATTGTTAGAAAGTAAACACCTGGTGGTAAAATTTAAGAAACATAGTTGTAGAATAAGACACCTAGTGATTGAATGTAAGACATCTAGCAGAATGTAAGACACCTTATGGTAGAATGTAAGACACTTGGTTACAGAATCAAGATACTTAGAAGTGGAGAGTAAGACATCTGTTGTTAGAATGTAAGACACATTCTACCACTAAGTCGCCTGCTGGTATGAAAAAAGACAACTATTTGAAGAATAAAAGACAACTAGTTGCAGAATACAAGACCTAATGTTAGAATGTAAGACACCTAGTACTAGAATTTAAGACAATTAAGTACTGGAGAGTAAGACACCTGATGTTGGAATGTAAAACACCTGGTGGTAGACTTTAAGACACTTACATTCTACCACTAAGACACCTCATGGTAGGAAATATGACACCTAGTGGTAGAATTCAACAAACCTTGTGGTAGAATGTAAGACACCTAGTTATAGAATAAGACACCTACATTGTAGTGGTAGAATGTTAAGAACCCCCCCTTGTGGTGGTGTACAAGACATAATGGTAGAATGTAAGACACATAGTACTAGAATTTATGACACTACTGGAGGGAAAGACACTTACATTCTACCACTAAGACACCTGATGGTAAGAAATAAGACACCTAGTTGTAGAATAAGACCTAGTGATAGAATGTAAGACACCTAGTGGTAGAATGTAAGAAACTTGCATTCTACTAATTAGACGCCTGGTAGTAGGAAGTTAGAACCCATTTGAAGAAAGTTGACATCTTATTGTAGAATGTAAGATACCTAGTTCTTGAATTTATATAATTAGGACACATTGTACTGGAGAGTAAGAAACTTGATTGTTAGGTGTTTTACATTCTAAGACCTAGTGGTAGAATTTAAGACACTTAGTACTGGAGAGTAAGACACCTAGTTGTAGAATTCAACACAACTAATGGTAGAATATAAGACCTGGTGGTAAAATGTAAGGCGCTTAGTTCTAGAATTAAGATACATAGTAGTGGAGAGTAAGACACCTGGTGTTAGAATGTAATGGATATAGGACCAGGTGGAAGAATGTAAGACAGCTGGTGTTAGAATGTAAGACAGCTTGCAGCAGAATGTAAGACATCTAATAGAAGAATATAAGATACTTTGATGTAGAATGTATGACACTTGCATTCTACCTCTTAAGACGCCTGATGATAGGAAATAAGACAGCTGGTTGTTGAATGTAAGACACTTACTGGATGATTATAAGACATCTGGTGGCAGAATGCAAGACACCAAGTGGTAGAATGTACTCAGCTTAATTGTAGAATGCAAGACATCTGGTATTAAAATGTAAGACACCTAGTTGTAGAATGTAAGAATGTGAGACACCTGGTGGCAGAATGTAAGATACCTCGTAATAGAATTGTATGGCTAGTGGACGAAAGTGTAAGACCTTGTGATAGAACGTGAAAAACTTGATTGTAGAGTGTACAAACTTGTGATAGAATGTAATTATAAGGCTGAGGGGAAAATGTAAGACACCTGGTTGCAGAATATGTTACCTGTTGGGAGAATGTATTATCTGACAGTATAATTAAAGACATCTAGTGTTAGAATGTAAGCCACCTGGTGATAGAATGTCGAACACTTTGTGAAATGTAAGACATTGCTGTAGAGTGTAAGACAGTTTGCAGTAGAATGTAAGATACCTGGCAGTAAAATGTAAGACACCTAGTGGTAGGATTCAACACAACTAATGGTAGAATGTAAGACACCTAGTTGTAGAATGTAAGACCTTGTGGTAAAATGTAAGACACTTAGTTCTAGAATTAAGATACATAGTAGCAGAGAGAAAGACACCTGTTGCTAGGTGTTAGCATGTAAGACACCTGGATGTAGAATGTAAGAAACTTACATTCTACCACTAAGAGGCCTGGTGGTAAAAAGTTAGAACCTATTTGAAGAATGTAAGACACCTTATGGTAGAATGAAAGACACCTAGTACCAGAATTTAAGACACTTAATACTGGAGAGTAAGTCACCCGATTGTTAGAATGTAAAATGGTAGAATGTTGAAGACATCTGGTGTTAGAATATAAGACACATTCTACCAAAGACGCCTGGTGGTATGAAGTAAGACACCTATTTGAAGAATAAGACACCTGATGGTAGAATGTAAAAACCCCTAGTGGCAGTGAGTAAGACATATAATGATAGAATATTAGACACCTAGTACTAGAAATTACGACACTTAGTACTGGAGAGTAAGACACCTTGTGTAAGTATGCAAGACACTTACATTCTACCACTAAGATGCCTGGCGGTAGGGAATAAGACACCTACAGGTAAAATCCAACAAACCTACTGGTAGAATGTAAGACACCTAGTTGTAGAATACAAGACTTAATGGTAGAATGTAAGACACCTAGTACTAGAATTTAAGACACTGAAGTACTGGAGAGTATGACACCTGATGTTGGAACGTAAAACAGCAGGTGGTAGACTTTAAGACACTTACATTCTACCACTAAGACGCCTGGTGGTAGGAAGTTAGAACCTTTTTGAAGAATGAAAGACACCTAATGGAAAAATATAAGACACCTAGTACTAGAATTTAAGACACTTAGTACTGGAAAGTGAGAAACCTGATGGTTAGAATGTAAACACCTGGTGGTAAAATTTAAGAAACATAGTTGTAGAATAAGACACCTAGTGATTGAATGTAAGACATCTAGTAGAATGTAAGACACCTTATGGTAGAATGTAAGACACTTGGTTACAGAATCAAGATACTTAGAAGTGGAGAGTAAGACATCTGTTGTTAGAATGTAAGACACATTCTACCACTAAGTCGCCTGCTGGTATGAAAAAAGACACCTATTTGAAGAATAAAAGACACCTAGTTGCAGAATACAAGACCTAATGGTAGAATGTAAGACACCTAGTACTAGAATTTAAGACACTTAAGTACTGGAGAGTAAGACACCTGATGTTGGAATGTAAAACACCTGGTGGTAGACTTTAAGACACTTACATTCTACCACTAAGACACCTCATGGTAGGAAATATGACACCTAGTGGTAGAGTTCAACAAACCTTGTGGTAGAATGTAAGACACCTAGTTATAGAATAAGACACCTACATTGTAGTGGTAGAATGTTAAGAACCCCCCCTTGTGGTGGTGTACAAGACATAAAGGTAGAATGTAAGACACATAGTACTAGAATTTATGACACTACTGGAGAGAAAGACACTTACATTCTACCACTAAGACACCTGATGGTAAGAAATAAGACACCTAGTTGTAGAATAAGACCTAGTGATAGAATGTAAGACACCTAGTGGTAGAATGTAAGAAACTTGCATTCTACTAATTAGACGCCTGGTAGTAGGAAGTTAGAACCTATTTGAAGAAAGTTGACATCTAATTGTAGAATGTAAGATACCTAGTTCTTGAATTTATATAATTAGGACACATTGTACTGGAGAGTAAGAAACTTGATTGTTAGGTGTTTTACATTCAACCT
>NW_022982683.1:0-29394 GCF_902652985.1 Pecten maximus
TTCTGTAAGATGAGAGCTTGTATGTGTTATATCAGGCTACTTCAAGTCGAGTCTTCCCCGATATGTATACAATGAATAATAAAACGTGTACTGACCACTGCCTTATATCTCTGTAATTCGACAGAAGATACATGCTTTATAATGCGTACATCACGGTCTTAACGTGTTATACTAGTCTCTCCTTGGTGGAACGATCGGCACTCTAATCCGAGTGTCTCCCGATCTAACCTTGGGGTCAGTACTCTCGTCTCGTGAGGTCGTGCCTGGTTCTCTCGTGGAAGCCTATTGGTACAGCGTGATAGTTTACGTTTACATCCCGAGAGATGCTAGACACATCAAAACCATTTTAGGTGACCCTGTCAGACCCGGGTTTACATTGTCATCTCCTGGTACCAAAATCATATCCCGCTCTCTACTCTCAGTCTTTGTGGTAAAATTTTCGATTCTAGCTGTTGAACAAGATATGTGTAACACTTATCACTACAGGTTTGTCTCTTTGGTGAAATTGCGAACTCCGGGGCAGTTCCCCTTCGTCTCCTGGGGTTTAAGCCTCGTCTCTCTATGTTTGTCTCTCTGGTGTACCGCGGTCTCCGGTACTGTACCCTCGTCCCTTGTGGTGTAAGTCTTGTCTCTCTATGTTTGTCCCTCTGGTGTACCGCGGTCTCCAGTACTGTACCCTCGTCCCTTATGGTGTAAGTCTTGTCTCTCTATGTTTGTCCCTCTGGTGTACCGCGGTCTCCGGTACTGTACCCTCGTCCCTTATGGTGTAAGTCTTGTGTCTCTATGTTTGTCTCTCTGGTGTACCGCGGTCTCCAGTACTGTACCCTCGTCCCTTGTGGTGTAAGCCTTGTCTCTCTATGTTTGTGTCTCTGGTGTACCGCGGTCTCCAGTACTGTACCCTCGTCCCTTGTGTGGTATAAGCCTTGTCTCTCTATGTTTGTCCCTCTGGTGTACCGCGGTCTCCGGTACTGTACCCTCGTCCCTTATGGTGTAAGTCTTGTGTCTCTATGTTTGTCTCTCTGGTGTACCGCGGTCTCCAGTACTGTACCCTCGTCCCTTGTGGTGTAAGTCTTGTCTCTCTATGTTTGTGTCTCTGGTGTACCGCGGTCTCCAGTACTGTACCCTCGTCCCTTGTGGTGTAAGCCTTGTCTCTCTATGTTTGTGTCTCTGGTGTACCGCGGTCTCCAGTACTGTACCCTCGTCCCTTGTGGTGTAAGCCTTGTCTCTCTATGTTTGTGTCTCTGGTGTACCGCGGTCTCCAGTACTGTACCCTCGTCCCTTGCGGTGTAAGCCTTGTCTCTATATGTTAGTGTCTATGGTGTACCACGGTCTCCACTACTGTACCCTCGTCCCTTGTGGTGTAAGCCCTGTCTCTCTATGTTTGTCCCTCTGGTGTACCGCGGTCTCCAGTACTGTACCCTCGTCCCTTGTGGTGTAAGCCCTGTCTCTCTATGTTTGTCCCTCTGGTGTACCGCGGTCTCCAGTACTGTACCCTCGTCCCTTGTGGTGTAAGCCCTGTCTCTCTTTGTTTGTCCCTCTGGTGTACCGCGGTCTCCAGTACTGTACCCTCGTCCCTTGTGGTGTAAGCCTTGTCTCTCTATGTTTGTGTCTCTGGTGTACCGCGGTCTCCAGTACTGTACCCTCGTCCCTTGCGGTGTAAGCCTTGTCTCTATATGTTAGTGTCTATGGTGTACCACGGTCTCCACTACTGTACCCTCGTCCCTTGTGGTGTAAGCCCTGTCTCTCTATGTTTGTCCCTCTGGTGTACCGCGGTCTCCAGTACTGTACCCTCGTCCCTTGTGGTGTAAGCCCTGTCTCTCTATGTTTGTCCCTCTGGTGTACCGCGGTCTCCAGTACTGTACCCTCGTCCCTTGTGGTGTAAGCCCTGTCTCTCTTTGTTTGTCCCTCTGGTGTACCGCGGTCTCCAGTACTGTACCCTCGTCCATTGTGGTGTAAGCCCTGTCTCTCTATGTTTGTCCCTCTGGTGTACCGCGGTCTCCAGTACTGTACCCTCGTCCATTGCGGTGTAAGCCCTTTCTCTCGAGGTTTGCCTCGCGTCTTTTAATGTGACCAGTGTCTTTCGTTGTGTGAACCATGTCACTGACGGTATACTGAAGCCCATCACGTATCACGGGTTTTCCTTAAGTTTTATATTTTCCTAGATACGTTTGCATGGTATCTCGTCTCAAAAACCTTACAACAGCTGGTCATTTCGTCAAATATTGTTAAAGAGTACATTTAACGGTCCGTATCGATTCCTGTATATATCTGACCTTAATGGAATCGGGCGTGAGGTAAGTGAGAGAGGTCATTAGTTGTAACTGTCTAGACGTTTCAAACGTGCCATACGAAAGGATGGGTCTTAAGGGAAATTATCATAGTAACTAAACGTAATGATAATAACATATACCAGAAGATACTGGTTCTGTCGAATGTCGAGATCCTAATTCTGAATACTTAATGTCGTTAACCAAGCTGCAGTTATAACAAAATGAATGTTAAATGTGCGTTATATATTGAATATGTCTGTATCCCAATGCATTCATACCACCGTAAACGCAACGAAAACACCGTTCATTACATATATTTACATCAAACAATTCGTTGAAATACCGTACGAAGAAAATAAAAGTAGTGCTGTGTTTCGACGTTGGTAACTACGGCAGTCGTGGTTGCTAAGATAATATATTTCCAATAAATCTACGTAAAGATACCAGTATTGCTTACAAAATTAAAAGAAACATTTTTTTTTTAATATTCATACATCCTGAATCCACTGTTAATTTGAAAGACAAAATAAGAAGCTCAAACGTTTGGCGGGTGATAATAGACATGTAGCATATTAACCTTTGATAATGTATGACAAATATTTAATAGCCTATTCTTGTTTTAAATTTATCATGTTTAAGATTTTATAAGTGAAAACCTTTGTCATCACACCTAGAAGGACACACGCAGTACGATACATTTGATAATGACAATACCTGGATGCCGGACGACGTGAGTATTAACTGATTAATCTTACACGTTATCAAGTAAATAATTGCTGATGGAGTTTACATTGCTCAATGCGAGGATAATAGTTTATTCAGTGAACATTGCGTTCTTCCGTCGTCAAAACATCAGTGCATTGCGTCCGGGGTCAACAATGGCGATAGTGCCCGACTAACTGCGTAGTAATACAGGCTAACAACCAATCACAGGGCAGGGAACGTAGACACAACACTAATATCCATATAGCGATGTTTATCAACCGAATCCGTACATTCCACGGATATGCCAATAGTACCAGCGTCGTTATCGGACATGAGACGATCTACGTTCAAAGGTTCAATTCTAAATATAGAATCTACATACAAAAATGACGAAGGAAACTGAACTAAACATAACGATCATTTGGTTTTTCTTATTGTTGACCTGTTGTCTAAAGGTTCTCACGAGTATGGTCATATGAGACTGATGTCTAGGGAGACACCAACAACCAGGGTCATATGAATGAGGATGGGTGTCTAGGGGTGCTCAATCAGGATAAAAAGGACGGTTATCTAGGGGTACACAAACAATCAGGATAAAAAGGGACGGTTGTCTAGGGGTACACAAACAATCAGGATAAAAAAGACGGTTGTCTAGAGGTACACAAACAAACAGGATAAAACAGGACGGTTGTCTAGGGGTACACAAACAAACAGGATAAAGAGGACGGTTGTCTAGGGGTACACAAACAAACAGGATAAAGAGGACGGTTGTCTAGGGGTACACAAACAAACAGGATAAAACAGGACGGTTGTCTAGGGGTACACAAACAAACAGGATAAAACAGGACGGTTGTCTAGGGGTACACAAACAAACAGGATAAAGAGGACGGTTGTCTAGGGGTACACAAACAAACAGGATAAAGAGGACGGTTGTCTAGGGGTACACAAACAATCAGGATAAAAAAGACGGATGTCTAGGGGTACACAATCAGGATAAAAAGGACGGTTGTCTAGGGTACACAAACAACCAGGATAAAATGGACGTTGTCTAGGGGTACACAAACATACAGGATAAAGAGGACGGTTGTCTAGGGGTAAACAAACAAACAGGATAAAGAGGACGGTTGTTTAGGGGTACACAAACAATCAGGATAAAGAGGACGGTTGTCTAGGGGTACAAAAACAGGATAAAGAGGACAGTTGTCTAGGGGTACACAAACAAACACGATAAAGAGGACGGTTGTCTAGGGGTACACAAACAAACAGGATAAAGAGGACGGTTGTCTAGGGGTACACAAACAATCAGGATAAAAAGGACGGTTGTCTAGGGGTACACAAACAATCAGGATAAAGAGGACGGTTGTCTAGGGGTACACAAACAAACAGGATAAAGAGGACGGTTGTCTAGGGGTACACAAACAAACATGATAAAGAGGACAGTTGTCTAGGGGTACACAAACAAACAGGATAAAGAGGACGGTTGTCTAGGGGTACACAAACAATCAGGATAAAACAGGACGGATGTCTAGGGGTACACAATCAGGATAAAAAGGACGGTTGTCTAGGGGTACACAAACAATCAGGATAAAATGGACGTTGTCTAGGGGTACACAAACAATCAGGATAAAGAGGACGGTTGTTTAGGGGTACACAAACAATCAGGATAAAAAGGACGGTTGTCTAGGGGTACACAAACAAACAGGATAAAGAGGACGGTTGTCTAGGGGTACACAAACAATCAGGATAAAACAGGACGGATGTCTAGGGGTACACAATCAGGATAAAAAGGATGGTTGTCTAGGGGTACACAAAAAATCAGGATTAAAAAGGACGGTTGTCTAGGGGTACACAAACAATCAGGATTAAAAAGGGACGGTTGTCTAGTGGGACACAAACAACCAGTGTCTATATCACATCGACATAAGAAGATAAGTGTTTCAATAACAGTAGATTAGACATAATATGATAATATTTTTGGGATGCAAAAGTTGTCCTGAAAAAAACCCACATTGGAATAAGATATTAGCTACGTGTGTAAGTAAATAAAGGTCAACGATATGGGTGTAGATGGTAAAGATATATAACCAATGATGAGGATCTGGATGGTAGAGATATATAACCAATGATGAGGGTGTGGATGGTAGAGATATATAACCAATGATGAGGGTGTGGATGGTTGATATATATAACCAATGATGAGGGTGTGGATGGTTGATATATATAACCAATGATGAGGATGTGGATGGTAGAGATATATAACCAATGATGAGGGTGTGGATGGTTGATATATATAACCAATGATGAGGGTGTGGATGGTTGATATATATAACCAATGATGAGGATGTGGATGGTAGAGATATATAACCAATGATGAGGATGTGGATGGTAGAGATATATAACCAATGATGAGGGTGTGGATGGTTGATATATATAACCAATGATGAGGATGTGGATGGTAGAGATATATAACCAATGATGAGGGTGTGGATGGTTGATATATATAACCAATGATGAGGATGTGGATGGTAGAGATATATAACCAATGATGAGGGTGTGGATGGTTGAGATATATAACCAATGATGAGGGTGTGGATGGTTGATATATATAACCAATGATGAGGGTGTGGATGGTAGAGATATATAACCCATGATGAGGGTGTGGATGGTAGATATATAACCAATGATGAGGGTGTGGATGGTAGATATATAACCAATGATGAGGGTGTGGATGGTAGAGATATATAACCAATGATGAGGATGTGGATGGTAGAGATATATAACCAATGATGAGGGTGTGGATGGTAGAGATATATAACCAATGATGAGGGTGTGGATGGTTGATATATATAACCAATGATGAGGGTGTGGATGGTAGAGATATATAACCAATGATGAGGGTGTGGATGGTAGAGATATATAACCAATGATGAGGGTGTGGATGGTAGAGATATATAACCAATGATGAGGATGTGGATGGTAGAGATATATAACCAATGATGAGGGTGTGGATGGTTGATATATATAACCAATGATGAGGGTGTGGATGGTAGAGATATATAACCAATGATGAGGATGTGGATGGTTGATATATATAACCAATGATGAGGGTGTGGATGGTTGATATATATAACCAATGATGAGGGTGTGGATGGTAGAGATATATAACCAATGATGAGGATGTAGATGGTAGAGATATATAACCAATGATGAGGGTGTGGATGGTTGATATATATAACCAATGATGAGGATGTAGATGGTAGAGATATATAACCAATGATGAGGATGTAGATGGTAGAGATATATAACCAATGATGAGGGTGTGGATGGTAGAGATATATAACCAATGATGAGGGTGTGGATGGTTGATATATATAACCAATGATGAGGGTGTGGATGGTAGAGATATATAACCAATGATGAGGATGTAGATGGTAGAGATATATAACCAATGATGAGGGTGTGGATGGTTGATATATATAACCAATGATGAGGGTGTGGATGGTTGATATATATAACCAATGATGAGGGTGTGGATGGTTGATATATATAACCAATGATGAGGGTGTGGATGGTAGAGATATATAACCAATGATGAGGGTGTGGATGGTAGAGATATATAACCAATGATGAGGGTGTGGATGGTAGAGATATATAACCAATGATGAGGGTGTGGATGGTTGATATATATAACCAATGATGAGGGTGTGGATGGTAGAGATATATAACCAATGATGAGGGTGTGGATGGTTGATATATATAACCAATGATGAGGGTGTGGATGGTTGATATATATAACCAATGATGAGGATGTGGATGGTTGATATATATAACCAATGATGAGGATGTGGATGGTAGAGATATATAACCAATGATGAGGGTGTGGATGGTTGATATATATAACCAATGATGAGGGTGTGGATGGTAGAGATATATAACCAATGATGAGGATGTAGATGGTAGAGATATATAACCAATGATGAGGGTGTGGATGGTTGATATATATAACCAATGATGAGGGTGTGGATGGTTGATATATATAACCAATGATGAGGGTGTGGATGGTAGAGATATATAACCAATGATGAGGATGTAGATGGTAGAGATATATAACCAATGATGAGGGTGTGGATGGTAGAGATATATAACAAATGATGAGGGTGTGGATGGTAGAGATATATAACCAATGATGAGGGTGTGGATGGTTGATATATATAACCAATGATGAGGGTGTGGATGGTAGAGATATATAACCAATGATGAGGGTGTGGATGGTTGATATATATAACCAATGATGAGGATGTGGATGGTTGATATATATAACCAATGATGAGGATGTGGATGGTTGATATATATAACCAATGATGAGGGTGTGGATGGTTGATATATATAACCAATGATGAGGGTGTGGATGGTTGAGATATATAACCAATGATGAGGGTGTGGATGGTAGAGATATATAACCAATGATGAGGATGTGGATGGTTGAGATATATAACCAATGATGAGGGTGTGGATGGTTGATATATATAACCAATGATGAGGGTGTGGATGGTTGATATATATAACCAATGATGAGGATGTGGATGGTAGAGATATATAACCAATGATGAGGGTGTGGATGGTAGAGATATATAACCAATGATAAGGATCTGGATGGTAGAGATATATAACCAATGATGAGGGTGTGGATGGTTGATATATATAACCAATGATGAGGATGTGGATGGTAGAGATATATAACCAATGATGAGGGTGTGGATGGTTGAGATATATAACCAATGATAAGGATCTGGATGGTAGAGATATATAACCAATGATGAGGGTGTGGATGGTTGATATATATAACCAATGATGAGGATGTGGATGGTAGAGATATATAACCAATGATGAGGATGTGGATGGTAGAGATATATAACCAATGATGAGGGTGTGGATGGTAGAGATATATAACCAATGATGAGGGTGTGGATGGTTGATATATATAACCAATGATGAGGGTGTGGATGGTAGAGATATATAACCAATGATGAGGATGTGGATGGTTGATATATATAACCAATGATGAGGGTGTGGATGGTAGAGATATATAACCAATGATGAGGGTGTGGATGGTTGATATATATAACCAATGATGAGGGTGTGGATGGTAGAGATATATAACCAATGATGAGGGTGTGGATGGTAGAGATATATAACCAATGATGAGGGTGTGGATGGTTGATATATATAACCAATGATGAGGGTGTGGATGGTAGAGATATATAACCAATGATGAGGGTGTGGATGGTTGATATATATAACCAATGATGAGGGTGTGGATGGTAGAGATATATAACCAATGATGAGGGTGTGGATGGTAGAGATATATAACCAATGATGAGGATGTGGATGGTAGAGATATATAACCAATGATGAGGGTGTGGATGGTAGAGATATATAACCAATGATGAGGATGTGGATGGTTGATATATATAACCAATGATGAGGATGTGGATGGTAAAGATATATAACCAATGATGAGGGTGTGGATGGTAGAGATATATAACCAATGATGAGGGTGTGGATGGTTGATATATATAACCAATGATGAGGATGTGGATGGTTGATATATATAACAAATGATGAGGATCTGGATGGTAGAGATATATAACCAATGATGAGGGTGTGGATGGTAGAGATATATAACCAATGATGAGGATGTAGATGGTAGAGATATATAACCAATGATGAGGGTGTGGATGGTAGAGATATATAACCAATGATGAGGATGTGGATGGTAGAGATATATAACCAATGATGAGGGTGTGGATGGTTGATATATATAACCAATGATGAGGGTGTGGATGGTAGAGATATATAACCAATGATGAGGGTGTGGATGGTAGAGATATATAACCAATGATGAGGATGTGGATGGTAGAGATATATAACCAATGATGAGGATGTGGATGGTTGATATATATAACCAATTATGAGGATGTGGATGGTAGAGATATATAACCAATGATGAGGGTGTGGATGGTTGATATATATAACCAATGATGAGGATGTGGATGGTTGATATATATAACCAATGATGAGGATGTGGATGGTAGAGATATATAACCAATGATGAGGGTGTGGATGGTTGATATATATAACCAATGATGAGGATGTGGATGGTTGATATATATAACCAATGATGAGGATGTGGATGGTTGATATATATAACCAATGATGAGGGTGTGGATGGTTGATATATATAACCAATGATGAGGATGTGGATGGTTGATATATATAACCAATGATGAGGATGTGGATGGTAGAGATATATAACCAATGATGAGGGTGTGGATGGTAGAGATATATAACCAATGATGAGGATGTGGATGGTAGAGATATATAACCAATGATGAGGGTGTGGATGGTTGATATATATAACCAATGATGAGGATGTGGATGGTTGATATATATAACCAATGATGAGGATGTGGATGGTAGAGATATATAACCAATGATGAGGGTGTGGATGGTTGATATATATAACCAATGATGAGGATGTGGATGGTAGAGATATATAACCAATGATGAGGGTGTGGATGGTTGATATATATAACCAATGATGAGGGTGTGGATGGTTGATATATATAACCAATGATGAGGATGTGGATGGTTGATATATATAACCAATGATGAGGATGTGGATGGTTGATATATATAACCAATGATGAGGGTGTGGATGGTTGATATATATAACCAATGATGAGGATGTGGATGGTTGATATATATAACCAATGATGAGGATGTGGATGGTAGAGATATATAACCAATGATGAGGGTGTGGATGGTTGATATATATAACCAATGATGAGGGTGTGGATGGTTGATATATATAACCAATGATGAGGGTGTGGATGGTTGATATATATAACCAATGATGAGGGTGTGGATGGTTGATATATATAACCAATGATGAGGGTGTGGATGGTTGATATATATAACCAATGATGAGGATGTGGATGGTTGATATATATAACCAATGATGAGGGTGTGGATGGTTGATATATATAACCAATGATGAGGGTGTGGATGGTAGAGATATATAACCAATGATGAGGATGTGGATGGTTGATATATATAACCAATGATGAGGGTGTGGATGGTTGATATATATAACCCATGATGAGGGTGTGGATGGTAGAGATATATAACCAATGATGAGGGTGTGGATGGTAGAGATATATAACCAATGATGAGGGTGTGGATGGTTGATATATACAATGTATAAGCCAATGATCAGAGTGTGGGTTGTAGAGATATATAACAAAAATCAGAATGTGGGTTGTAGAGATATATAACAATGATCAGAGTGTGAGTTGTAGAGATATATAACAATGATCAGAGTGTGGGTTATAAAGATATATAACAATGATCAGAGTGTGGGTTATAGAGATATATAACAATGATCAGAGTGTGGGTTATAGAGATATATAACAATGATCAGAGTGTGGGTTGTAGAGCTATATAACAATGATCAGAGTGTGGGTTGTAGAGATATATAACAATGATTAGAATGTGGGTTATAGAGATATATAACAATGATCAGAGTGTGGGTTATAGAGATATATAACAATGATCAGAGTGTGGGTTGTAGAGATATATAACAATGATCAGAGTGTGGGTTATAGAGATATATAACAATGATCAGGGTGTGGGTTGTAGAGATATATAACAATGATTAGAATGTGGGTTATAGAGATATATAACAATGATCAGAGTGTGGGTTATAGAGATATATAACAATGATCAGAGTGTGGGTTGTAGAGATATATAACAATGATCAGAGTGTGGGTTATAGAGATATATAACAATGATCAGAGTGTGGGTTATAGAGATATATAACAATGATCAGAGTGTGGGTCATAGAGATATATAACAATGATCAGAGTGTGGGTTATAGAGATATATAACAATGATCAGAGTGTGGGTTATAGAGATATATAACAATGATCAGAGTGTGGGTTATAGAGATATATAACAATGATCAGGGTGTGGGTTGTAGAGATATATAACAATGATCAGAGTGTGGGTTATAGAGATATATAACAATGATCAGAGTGTGGGTTATAGAGATATATAACAATGATCAGAGTGTGGGTTATAGAGATATATAACAATGATCAGAGTGTGGGTTATAGAGATATATAACAATGATCAGAGTGTGGGTTATAGAGATATATAACAATGATCAGAGTGTGGGTTATAGAGATATATAACAATGGTCAGAGTGTGGGTTATAGAGATATATAACAATGATCAGAGTGTGGGTTATATAGAGATATAACAATGATCAGAGTGTGGCTTGTAGAGATATATAACAATGATCAGAGTGTGGGTTATAGAGATATAAAACAATGATCAGAGTGTGGGTTATAGAGATATATAACAATGATCAGAGTGTGGGTTATAGAGCTATATAACAATGATCAGAGTGTGGGTTGTAGAGATATATAACAATGATCAGAATGTGGGTTATAGAGATATATAACAATGATCAGAGTGTGGGTTATAGAGATATATAACAATGATCAGAGTGTGGGTTGTAGAGATATATAACAATGATCAGAGTGTGGGTTATAGAGATATATAACAATGATCAGAGTGTGTGTTATAGAGCTATATAACAATGATCAGAGTGTGGGTTATAGAGATATATAACAATGATCAGAGTGTAGGTTATAGGGATATATAACAATGATCAGAGTGTGGGTTATAGAGATATATAACAATGATCAGAGTGTGGGTTATAGAGATATATAACAATGATCAGAGTGTAGGTTATAGAGATATATAACAATGATCAGAGTGTGGGTTATAGAGATATATAACAATGATCAGAGTGTGGGTTATAGAGATATATAACAATGATCAGAGTGTAGGTTATAGAGATATATAACAATGATCAGAGTGTGGGTTATAAAGATATATAACAATAATCAGAGTGTGGGTTATAGAGATATATAACAATGATCAGAGTGTGGGTTATAGAGATATATAACAATGATCAGAGTGTGGGTTATAGAGATATATAACAATGATCAGAGTGTGGGTTGTAGAGATATATAACAATGATCAGAGTATGGGTTGTAGAGATATATAACAATGATCAGAGTGTGGGTTATAGAGCTATATAACAATGATCAGAGTGTGGGTTGTAGAGATATATAACAATGATCAGAGTGTGTGTTATAGAGCTATATAACAATGATCAGAGTGTGGGTTGTAGAGATATATAACAATGATCAGAGTGAGGGTTATAGAGATATATAACAATGATCAGAGCTTGGGTTGTAGAGATATATAACAATGATCAGAGTGTGTGTTATAGAGATATATAACAATGATCAGAGTTCGGGTTGTAGAGATATATAACAATGATCAGAGTGTGTGTTATAGAGCTATATAACAATGATCAGAGTGTGGGTTGTAGAGATATATAACAATGATCAGAGTGTGGGTTGTAGAGATATATAACAATGATCAGAGTGTGGGTTGTAGAGATATATAACAATGATCAGAGTGTGGGTTGTAGAGATATAACAATGATCAGAGTGTGGGTTGTAGAGATATATAAACCAACAGAACTCCCTGTCCTCACAAAACGATATCTTTATAACCTCATTGGCTATAAGTTGGGCAGTTGTTGGTTATTAACAAAACAACTAATCACCTATAATATACTAGTCTTAAGACAATATGCATGCATTGCAGATATTTTCCCATTGTTTAACGTATCGAATGCGTCCTAATATATTTCAGAAGACACATCGCCTAGATGTTTGTGACGTTAGTGGCGCTGAAGTATAATGATTGTTCTACAATAACCTGACAATGCGCGTGATTTCCCGTTCAGTTTACGCCCATGAAATATTGATGAGTAGTTGGCGGTATGGTTTCGGAGGCGCGTATAGACCTAGCCACTTGTTAAATATTTATAACAGCTATTCAGCAAGTCTAATACTCCGGCGATGTTTGTTTATTGTTTAACGGGCCATCGTCACAATCACATGACATGGTACATCATCTGGTCAACAAGAAATGGCAATCGGAACGAAAATCGGACATATAGGTGGCGTTTCACAACGGGGTTTAGTCTTTAACTTCCCAAATACTTCCAAAAACGGAAATTCATAATAACAACCACACTGAACAATTTAAAATATGTCCAAATATCATATTAAGATTTTTATAAGAATATATGTGTTACTTGATACCAATGTTGACTTCCAAAATTTCCACACTCTTGACCCATGTAGTCACCTGCAAGTCATAGAAAAGTGAAACATCCTGATTATTTTCGGCATTACTTATGTTTTTGTATGTATTACTTTAAAATTGATTTAGAGCTAGAATTACGGTATTGTTAGTGAGCTGGTATTCTATTTTGTTATGTTTATCGATTTAGAGTTAGAATTACGGTATCGTTAGTGAGCTGGTATTCTATGTTTTGTTATGATCAATTAATTTAGAGTTAGAATTACTGTATCGTTAGTGAACTGGTATTCTCTGTTGTTTTTATTTACTACAAAATCTACTCAGTTTTACACATGCTACCTTTAATACCGTTAGGAGAATCACGTTAGGATCGGGATAAAGGATAAGTCATTTACTTTGTCGACAACTCTCACCATGTCAATTGAGCTAAACTAAGGACAATGTCTACATAGTTACCAAAATGAGAGCCGGAAAAGTAAGGACGAGTCCAGAAGCCAAATCTTCTGACTGCATATCTCAAAAAGAAACATGATATTTTCAAGTACGGTTATGATATCGACTTCAACGTGTATCACCCTGTAACGTGACGTGATGTTATATACATGTATCTAAATCAACACTTCTACCGAACAACACGATGGGGGACAGAAATATAGATTCTGAAAGCTTCCTCTATTCAATATGCACTTTTATTAGAAAAAATGAGCCCCCCTCCGACTCATAAAGCTAGCCAATGTATAATTGGCCAGTCTTGTTTAAAACAGAGCAGAAGTCATAGCACAAACACAATTTAAAACAGTTTATTGTGTTATGTCTTGGTGAACAATGTCCTGAAGGAAGTATTGATGTCCACAATAAACTGTATCGAAGCTTCAATTACAGGAATATCAAAACGCTTAAAACGTCGTTTTATTTATACAACCATATGAATAGGATTTATTTCACTTTTCAAGCAAGAGCTTTGATTGTTATAACTTTTATAATCAGAATGAAATACTAGTATATATGATATTAAGTTTCCGTATTACTAACACGACCTTGTCCGATGACAAACTCTGAACCCCAGGGTTATATACCTCCCCCGTATGGTACATTTGGCTGTAGTGTTAATTTCAAACCTCATTCTCTCCTTGGCTGCCCCTTTTAGTTCTAATAATGATTCGACTTTGCTGTTTTAGGACAATTGTTGTTTTCCATTTACTCACTGCTATTTTGGGAAATTTAAAGGTCGCTTGTTAAGGTATGTTGATATCATTTTTTGGAGTGACAAATTGAATAAAATGTCCGTGTAAAACCAGCATGCAATCTGTTGTGTAGACTTAGCTTGCGTCCTCTAAAGTGACACCAAAAGTGAAATGCAGAAACTAAACCGTGCATGATCTAGCAGTTTTATTATCTTGTGGGATACAAACTCTACCAGCTCTCTGTCGAATATCTTTTCTTGTGTAGGATAACAATCTCCTCGCTTTATTAAGAGTTTCCGTGCCAACTATTGTTAAGTAATGGTGGTTATAATGGATACCACGCTATCTATATCCGTGGGTAAAACAGTTGTTATCGTATCTTTCCAGTGTCATGGTATCAGTGTTTGTAATCATTATGTATTTTCTTTGTCATATATAGCACGATCAGATACTATCCTACATGAACCTTTCGTCACCCCATCGTTGATCAGGAAGTGTAAATCCTTAGGGAGATGGAATCTAGGAGGATTGGCCATACACTTACATAATAACACTTACTAATCAAGGGAGGGGGACCAATCACTGTAATGATAGAATCAGGGGAGGGGACCAATCACTGTACTGATAGAATGAAGGGAGGGGGACCAATCACTGTACTGATAGAATCAGGGGAGGGGGACCAATCACTGTACTGATAGAATCAGGGGAGGGGGACCAATCACTGTACTGATAGAACCAAGGGAGGGGGAACAATCACTGTACTGATAGAATCAAGGGAGGGGACCAATCACTGTACTGATAGAATCAAGGGAGGGGGACCAATCTCTGTACTGATAGAACCAAGGGAGGGGGAACAATCACTGTACTGATAGAATCAAGGGAGGGGACCAATCACTGTACTGATAGAATCAAGGGAGGGACCAATCACTGTACTGATAGAATCAAGGGAGGGGGACCGATCCCTGTAATGATAGAATCAAGGGAGGGGGACCAATCACTGTACTGATAGAATCAAGGGAGGGACCAATCACTGTACTGATAGAATGAAGGGAGGGGGGCAATCACTGTACAGATAGAATCAAGGGAGGGGGACCAATCCCTGTACTGATAGAATCAAGGGAGGGGGACCAATCACTGTACTGATAGAATCAAGGGAGGGACACCAATCACCGTACTGATAGAATGAAGGGAGGGGGGCAATCACTGTACAGATAGAATCAAGGGAGGGGGACCAATCCCTGTACTGATAGAATCAAGGGAGGGGACCAATCACTGTACTGATAGAATCAAGGGAGGGACCAATCACTGTACTGATAGAATGAAGGGAGGGGCCAATCACTGTACAGATAGAATCAAGGGAGGGACCGATCACTGTTCTGATAGAATCAAGGGAGGGGGACCGATCACTGTATTGATAGAATCAAGGGAGGGGGACCAATCCGTGTACTGGTAGAATCAAGGGAGGGACCAATCACTGTACTGATAGAATCAAGTGAGTGGGACCAATCACTGTACTGATAGAATCAAATGAGGGGGACCAATCACTGTACTGATAGAATCAAGGGAGGGTGACCAATCACTGTACTGGTAGAATCAAGGGAGGGACCAATCACTGTACTGATAGAATCAAGGGAGGGGGATAAATCACTGTACTGATAGAATCAAGGGAGGGACCAATCACTGTACTGATAGAATCAAGGGAGGGGGACCAATCACTGTACTGATAGAATCAAGGGAGGGACCAATCACTGTACTGATAGAATCAAGGGAGGGACCAATCACTGTACTGATAGAACCAAGTGAGGGGGACCAATCACTGTACTGATAGAATCAAGGAAGGGACCAATCACTGTACTGATAGAATCAAGGAAGGGACCAATCACTGTACTGATAGAATCAAGGGAGGGACCAATCACTGTACTGATAGAATCAAGGGAGGGGGACCAATCACTGTACTGATAGAATCAAGGGAGGGACCAATCACTGTACTGATAGAATCAAGGGAGGGGGACCAATCACTGTACTGATAGAATCAAGGGAGGGACCAATCACTGTACTGATAGAATCAAGGGAGGGGGATAAATCACTGTACTGATAGAATCAAGGGAGGGACCAATCACTGTACTGATAGAATCAAGGGAGGGGGACCAATCACTGTACTGATAGAATCAAGGGAGGGACCAATCACTGTACTGATAGAATCAAGGGAGGGACCAATCACTGTACTGATAGAACCAAGTGAGGGGGACCAATCACTGTACTGATAGAATCAAGGAAGGGACCAATCACTGTACTGATAGAATCAAGGAAGGGACCAATCACTGTACTGATAGAATCAAGGGAGGGACCAATCACTGTACTGATAGAATCAAGGGAGGGGGACCAATCACTGTACTGATAGAATCAAGGGAGGGACCAATCACTGTACTGATAGAATCAAGGGAGGGGGACCAATCACTGTACTGATAGAATCAAGGGAGGGACCAATCACTGTACTGATAGAATCAAGGGAGGGGGATAAATCACTGTACTGATAGAATCAAGGGAGGGACCAATCACTGTACTGATAGAATCAAGGGAGGGGGACCAATCACTGTACTGATAGAATCAAGGGAGGGACCAATCACTGTACTGATAGAATCAAGGGAGGGACCAATCACTGTACTGATAGAACCAAGTGAGGGGGACCAATCACTGTACTGATAGAATCAAGGAAGGGACCAATCACTGTACTGATAGAATCAAGGGAGGGACCAATCACTGTACTGATAGAATCAAGGGAGGGGGACCAATCACTGTACTGATAGAATCAAGGGAGGGACCAATCACTGTACTGATAGAATCAAGGGAGGGACCAATCACTGTACTGATAGAACCAAGTGAGGGGGACCAATCACTGTACTGATAGAATCAAGGGAGGGACCAATCACTGTACTGATAGAATCAAGGAAGGGACCAATCACTGTACTGATAGAATCAAGTGAGGGGGACCAATCACTGTACTGATAGAATCAAGGAAGGGGGACTAATCACTGTACTGATAGAATCAAGGAAGGGGGACTAATCACTGTACTGATAGAATCAAGGGAGGGACCAATCACTGTACTGATAGAATCAAGGGAGGGGGACCAATCACTGTACTGATAGAATCAAGGGAGGGACCAATCACTGTACTGATAGAATCAAGGGAGGGACCAATCACTGTACTGATAGAATCAAGGGAGGGGGACCAATCACTGTACTGATAGAATCAAGGGAGGGACCAATCACTGTACTGATAGAATCAAGGGAGGGACCAATCACTGTACTGATAGAATCAAGGGAGGGGGACCAATCACTGTACTGACAGAATCAAGGGAGGGGGACCGATCACTGTACTGATAGAATCAAGGGAGAGGGACCAATTACTGTTCTGATATAATCAAGTGAGGGACCAATCACTGTACTGATAGAATCAAGGGAGGGGGACCAATCACTGTACTGACAGAATCAAGGGAGGGACCAATCACTGTACTGATAGAATCAAGGAAGGGACCAATCACTGTACTGATAGAATGAAGGGAGGGGCCAATCACTGTACAGATAGAATCAAGGGAGGGACCGATCACTGTACTGATAGAATCAAGGGAAGGACACCAATCACTGTACAGATAGAATCAAGGAAGGGACCAATCACTGTACTGATAGAATCAAGGGAGGTGCCAATCACTGTACTGATAGAATCAAGGGAGGGGGACCAATCCCTGTACTGATAGAATCAAGGGAGGGACCAATCACTGTACTGATAGAATCAAGGGAGGGGGAACAATCACTGTATTGATAGAATCAAGTGAGGGGGACCAATCACTGTACTGATAGAATCAAGGAAGGGGGACTAATCACTGTACTGATAGAATCAAGGAAGGGGGACTAATCACTGTACTGATAGAATCAAGGAAGGGGGACTAATCACTGTACTGATAGAATCAAGGGAGGGGGACCAATCATTGTACTGATAGAATCAATGGAGGGGGACCAATCACTGTACTGATAGAATCAAGGGAGGGGGGCCAATCACTGTACTGATAGAATCAAGGAAGGGGGACTAATCACTGTACTGATATAATCAAGGGAGGGGGACCAATCACTGTACTGATAGAATCAAGGAAGGGGGAACAATCACTGTACTGATAGAATCAAGGGAGGGGACCAATCACTGTACTGATAGAATCAAGGGAGGGACCAATCACTGTACTAATAGAATCAAGGGAGGGGGGTCAATCACTGTACAGATAGAATCAAGGGAGGGACCAATCACTGTACTGATAGAATCAAGGAAGGGGGACTAATCACTGTACTGATAGAATCAAGGGAGGGGGGCCAATCATTGTACTGATAGAATCAATGGAGGGGGACCAATCACTGTACTGATAGATCCAAGTGAGGGGACCAATGACTATTCTGATAGAATCAAGGGAGGGAGACCAATCACTGTACTGATAGAATCAAGGGAGGGACCAATCCCTCTACTGATAGAATCAGGGGAGGGACCAATCACTGTACTGATAGAATCAAGGGAGGGACCAATCACTGTACTGATAGAATCAAGGGAGGGGACCAATCACTGTACTGATAGAATCAAGGAAGGGACCAATCACTGTACTGATAGAATCAAGGGAGGGGACCAATAACTGTAATGATAGAATCAAGTGAGGAGGGCCAATCACTGTACTGATAGAATCAAGGGAGGGGACCAATCACTGTACTGATAGAATCAAGAGAGGGACCAATCACTGTACTGATAGAACCAAGTGAGGGGGACCAATCACTATACTGATAGAATCAAGGGAGGGGGGCCAATCACTGTACTGATAGAATCCAGTGAGTGGGACCAAACCATCTACTGATAAAATCAAGGGAGGAACCAAACCCTCTACTGATAGAATCAAGGGAGGGGGACAAATCACTGTACTGATAGAATCAAGGGAGGGGGACCAATCACTATACTGATAGAACCAAGTGAGGGGGACCAATCACTATACTGATAGAATCAAGTGAGTGGGACCAAACCCTCTACTGATAAAATCAAGGGAGGGGGACCAATCACTGTATCAGTACTAATCGTGGACGGAACGTGGGAGTGCGTGTGTTTGTAATACACCAGAGTAACTGACATCTCATTCATCCCTCAGCCTGGCCTTGGCACAGTGTACTGATAGAATCAAGGGAGGGGACCAATTACTGTACTGATATAATCAAGGCAGGGGAACCAATCACTGTACTGGTAGAATTTTGACGTCAATTCAGTTCAGCGTTTGTTAGCAACACAGCACCAGGATGCCTTTTAACGTAAATATATTTAAACGTTGTTAGCAATATAGGACTATGGTGCCTTTTGACGTCAATACAGGTAAACTTTTGTTAGCAAAACAGGACCAGGGTGCCTTTTGACGTTTAAATGACCAGGGTGCCTTTTGATGTCAATACGGGTCATCGTTTATTAGCAACACTGGATCAGTATGACTTTTGACTCTAAAGGTCACCGTCTGTTAGCAATAGAGGACAACGATGCCTTTGGACGTCAATACAGGTCATCGTTTGCTACAATAAGTACAGTTTTTATAAGCATAAGCATCATATTGCCATGACACATGGCGTCAATTTTCATTTCGTTGACTTTTTTGCTTAAAACAGGGTTAGTTCAAACGCACTATAGTCTGCCTATTGAAGGCAACCCAATACGTTGTTTAATAGCGACAGGGGACTTTTTTTTTATCTCCACGCAGTATTAAGTGGATTCTTCACTGCCTTCAATTGCTGTGTCCAATCTCCTGTGACCTTGAAGAGGCGACCGCCATATCGATCGTCCAGTAATGGGCTGACCCAGCAATGCCTGTTATTGACTATCTATTCCGGCGGCTTGATGAGACTATCTTTTCTAGGCCGTGGCCCCAATCTCGTGGTGGAATCCTGTGTCTACATACAATAGATTATCACTCATCCTGTCCTCTATCATCACACTCTCATCTACAGAATCATCTACGGTATCATCTTTCCGTGCGAAGATATCAGTTTTTGTTTGAGCAGCAGAAAGAATTTTTTAACTATCCATCAATTTCCGCGCTTTGCCCAATATTTAACCTGGTAAAATTATAGTTTCTGCAGGAATGTCGGCTTATACGTCACCTGGTGTCTCATCCTGATGTTATTATTAGATATATTGTGTATGTGTTTTATTTGACATACAAACGTAATGTTAGTTGTATCAAACAAAGTCATCTATCGTAAACCGACACAGTGTTTTCCTCTCGTCTGCGCTGGATCATTATGATAATAAGCTGTCATCGTGGTCTTGTTTACCTTTTAAAAACAATTACCTATATGTTGTTACTAGCTGGAGATACCTAATGAAGCCTATTTTGTTGTTCAATCCATTTTCATGTTGAAATTAAAATTAGAATTGTAAGTGAACGTACAATGAGACCTACGAATGTAAGAGAGAATATAAGATGAGAAACTAGAACGATGTACTTTGAGGTGTGATAATCGATATTCTCCACCGTAAACATCATTACCAACTCCAGTGCCTTTAGATCAATTGGACTGAATCTGTATTTTCTACACATAAATAAATTACGGTTTTATCTTAAAATAGTACTGCTATAAGTTTGGTTGTTTCCCATGAACGAATTGCCAACAATCATATGATATGTACATTGTACGTCCCCAGAAGGCTCCATGTCCATCAGTTGGAAACTCTCCAAATTCGAAGTTATATTTGGCTTCCACCATTGATTCCAAAACAAAAACTACCATGTTCACAGAGCGTTTGAATTTGCCGAGCTTAACCAAGCTTTTGCTGAATATGATTGGCAGTTGTCCAGGAATAACTGACGTCACGTGTTTGTTTTTTGCTTGAGAGCGGACAGCTAAATTACGTCAACATGTATTACGGTATTGATGATGGTGTTAAATGACTCCATGAAAGTTATTTTTAACATGATTAAATTTCGCTTTTCCTCTGGATTGGACCGTGATAGAATATTGCGGAACTGAATGGAATACGGGGAGACAGAAATGCAGCACATGTAAAGAAATGTACCATTTACATAGACCTGTATCGGGTCAAGTTTATTTCAATTTCATTTCAAAACATTTTATCGACACAAGGACAATAGGATTGGACAGCAGGCAAAGCCTTTATAAGTCCTCTCCCAAAACAGTAACATACACAATGGTACAAACATGGACATAATATAACACATTACATATTACAATCTCAATGCTTAACAAAGAGGCAGCTCCATTAGATTAGTATTAATTTTGTTTTATGAAGAGAATACTCTAACCTTTTAAAATAGGTAAAACGTTATTTAAAGCATAAAGGTTAAATATAAAGTTTGAAATGATTATTTGACTGAGAATAGTATTTAACAGGAGCTGCCGCACGATATTTACATATAGGTAGAAATATACATACTTTGACAACCAAGCCACACTCTCCATTGTAAACAACCATATGACTTACATATAGAAAAACAGTAGGCAGAAGCAGTAAGTAGCATTAAATTATATGGTACAAGTTTCATGGTACAATATACATACCATCTTTGTAAATATTCATTCATTACTACTAGTATATCACAATATACAAAATGTACATCATTTTCATTTATATCTCACTACACATGCATATTTTGTTAAAGGAAATAATAATAAATAGTAAATAATAATAAATATAAGTATGTCTTTTATACATGTACATTTTGTATATGTACTATACCAATATGGTTATGAAATTTAAATATTTTTGAATCAGAAATGTATGTAGATACTGCAGAGAGAATAGCTAAATTTTCAGTTTCATTACAATTTCCACAGCCGTTGAGAAAAACATCTAGTAGTAAGTGGTTGTGATGAATGACTTGTGTAGTATTTTGACAGAGAATGATACGTATATCATTATATCTAGTGCATTCAAAGAAGAAGTGGTATGCAGTTTCAATACTAGCATTACAAGAACACAGGTGAATCGGATAGATAATCTTGGAAGAGGTCGAAGTTAAGATTGCTAGCATTATTTCTTAGTTGACAGAGAAGAATGTTCATCTCTCGATTTCCTAATAGTTTGAAAACATCAGTAGTATTTGAATTTGGGATATGGTGCTGAGAGATTAATTTTTTAAACTGATATATTGAGTGAACATTTTCTAGACTAGAAGCAATGTTATTGAATTCATTAAACATGGAAGGAAAGAAACTATTAAAATAATTAATTGTTATGCATAAAGGTGGTTCAAATAGTCTAACTGATCTAAGTGGATATCCAGATAGGGTACGATCATGGAGATGGGGTTCAACAATATCATTCAAATAATCTGGTGATTCATTATGGAGAATTTTGTACATCAACAGTAGTTTGTGTTGTTTTCTTCTACTTTCTAATGTTACCCATCCTAATTCTTTGTACAAAATATGATGTGAGGTACCTCTACGCAATCCTGTTATTATCCTAGCAGCATCAAGTTGGACAGATTCTAAGAGATCTTTTAAGTTTTGTGGGCAATTGTCCCATACCACATCAGCATATTCCAGTATTGTTCTTATATACGAAATGTAAATAGTATTTAATGATTTTCTATCTAGCTGATGTTTCATGATCCTTAAAATATTTAACCTTTTACTAGCTTTTTGAAAAATTTCATTAATGTGATCATTCCATCTAGCATCTTCACTGAATGTAAGGCCTAAATGTTTATGAGTACGGCTCACAATTACTGGCTCATTATCAAAAATATATGTCTGGATGAGTAGAATTTTGTTTTTTAGAAAAAATAACAGATTCAGTTTTATTTGGATTGAACTTGATATCCCATTTGGTGTTCCAGTTCTTAATATTAGTTAAATCATCTGTTAATTGCCCAGCTAATTGATTAGGATCATCATCTGTTATAGCGTACAGTGATGTGTCATCAGCAAACAGCTTAATAACATTGGTAACACAGTCAACTAAATCATTTATCTAAAGTAAAAACAACATTAGACCGAGGACCGGGTCAAGTTTGACATAATAACACGTGATTTACAGGTGTATTTATACCCACGTTAAGCTTTAAATTGTTTTGAGTCTCGTATCTTTTTCGCACAACACACCTAACGCCCCTAACTTGTTTACGTGTGTACAGTGTTCTCTGTAGTGATATTCGTTAACGCCTGGCAGTTTGCTATGGTCTCGGATTTAATTAAAGTAAACCAAATTAATTAAAAACGCCTCAAGACTTACTCTTCCCTCCAATAAGATAGCAGAAATATGTTCCGTGTGACTGAACGTAAATAACTACAAACACAACCATAAACAGTGTAACACTATAAACAGTGTAACACTATAAACAGTATAACACTATAAACAGTATAACACAATAAACAGTATAACACTATAAACAGTATAACACTATAAACAGTATAACACAATAAACAGTATAACACAATAAACAGTGTAACACTATAAACAGTATAACACAATAAACAGTGTAAACCTATCAACAGTATAACACTATAAACAGTATAACACTATGAACAGTATAGCACTATAAACAGTATAACACTATAAACAGTATAACACAATAAAAAGTATAACACTATAAACAGTATAACACTATAAACAGTGTAACACTATAAACAGTATAACATTATAAACAGTGTAACACTATAAACAGTGTAACACTATAAACAGTGTAACACTATAAACTGTGTAACACAATAAACAGTATAACACTATAAACAGTGTAACACTATAAACTGTGTAACACAATAAACAGTATAACACTATAAACAGTATAACACTATAAACAGTATAACACTATAAACAGTGTAACACTATAAACAGTATAACACTATAAACAGTATAACACTATAAACAGTATAACACTATCAACAGTAATACACTATAAACAGTGTAACACTATAAACAGTGTAACACTATAAACTGTGTAACAGTATAAACAATATAACACTATAAACAATATAACACTATAAACAGTGTAACACTATAAACAGTGTAACACTATAAACAGTATAACACTATAAACAATATAACACTATAAACAGTAAAACACTATAAACAGTGTAACACTATAAGCAGTATAACACTATAAACAGTATAACACTATAAACAGTGTAACACTATAAACAGTGTAACACTATAAACAGTGTAACACTATAAACAGTGTAACATTATAAACAGTGTAACACTATAAACAGTATAACACTGTAAACAGTGTAACACTATAAACAGTGTAACACAATAAACAGTGTAACACTATAAACAGTGTAACACTATAAACAGTGTAACACTATAAACAGTATAACACTATAAACAGTGTAACACTATAAACAGTATAACACTATAAACAGTATAACACTATAAACAGTGTAACAATATAAACAGTGTAACAGTATAAACAGTATAACACTATAAACAGTGTAACAGTATAAACAGTATAACACTTTAAACAATGTAGTCAATACCAGCAATATCATACGTTCGACACTCTTAAAGAACACAGATATATTTCCATTACGACCATTTTACCAAGTTTTGATATCGAGCAGACACGCCCCTAAATGTGACGTAATAATGATGCCACCGATACAAATAGTTCATAACAGAAATGTTCGATACATGTATAAATATACCTTATCGTACATTCTAAAAATTAGTAACCATCAACATTCTGTGTATCTTTAACAATAAGTAAACGTCAGCATTCTGAATCATTTTAACAATGAGTTACAATCAACATTCTGTATCATTTTAACTATGACTTACCATCAACAGTCTGTACATTTTAACAATGAATTACCATCAACATTCTCTATCATTTTAACAATGAGTTACCATCAACATTCTGTTCATTTTAACAATGAATTACCATCAACATTCTGTATCATTTTAACAATGAGTTACCATCAACATTGTGTATCATTTTAACAATGACTTACCATCAGCATTCTCTATCATTTTAACAATGAATTATCATAAACAGTCTGTATCATTTTAACAATGAATTATCATAAACAGTCTGTATCATTTTAACAATGAATTACCATAAACATTCTGTATCATTTTAACAATGAATTACCATAAACAGTCTGTATCATTTTAACAATGAATTACCATAAACATTCTGTATCATTTTAACAATGACTTACAATCAATATTCTGTTCATTTTAACATTGAATTACCATCAACATTCTGTATCATTTTAACAATGAGTTACCATCAACATTCTGTATCATTTTAACAATGAGTTACCATCAACATTCTGTATCATTTTAACAATGAGTTACCATAGCCATTCTGTATCATTTTAACAATGAATTACCATAAACAGTCTGTATCATTTTAACAATGAATTGCCATAGCCATTCTGCATCATTTTAACAATGACTTACCATCAACAGTCTGTACATTTTAACAATGAATTACCATCAACAGTCTGTACATTTTAACAATGAGTTACCATCAACATTTTGTATCATTTTAACAATGACTTTCCATCAACATTCTGAATCTTTTTAACAATGAATTACCATTTACATTTTGTATCTTAATAGTGATTTTCCGTCAACATCCCTGTCTTTTGGATACGAGGTATCGTTAACGCTGTGTTGCATTCAACATTCTGGATATTTTTTACACTTGGTTAAAGGAGACGTCAACAGACAGGATCATATAATGACAGGAGTAAAAGAGACATCAACAGACAGGATCAGATAATGACGGGAGTAAAGGGGATACTAACAGACTGGATCATATAATGACAAGAGTAAAGGGGATACTAACAGACAGGATCACATAATGACGGGAGTAAAGGAGACACCAACAGACAGGATCATATAATGACGGGAGTAAAGGGGATACTAACAGACTGGATCATATAATGACAGGAGTAAAGGGGATACTAACAGACAGGATCACATATTGACAGGAGTAAAGGAGACACCAACAGACAGGATCATATAATGACAGGAGTAAAGGAGACCCAACAGACAGGATCATATAATGACAGGAGTAATGGAGACACCAACAGACAGGATCACATAATGACAGGAGTAAAGGAGACACCAACAGACAGGATCACATCATGACAGGAGTAAAGGAGACACCAACAGACAGGATCACATAATGACAGGAGTAAAGGAGACCCAACAGACAGGATCATATAATGACGGGAGTAAAGGAGACACCAACAGACAGGATCACATCATGACAGGAGTAAAGGAGACACCAACAGACAGGACATATAATGACGAGAGTAAAGGGGACACCAACAGACAGGATCACATAATGACAGGAGTAAAGGAGACACCAACAGACAGGATCACATCATGACAGGAGTAAAGGAGACCCCAACAGACAGGATCACATCATGACAGGAGTAAAGGAGATCCAACAGACAGGATCATATAATGACAGGAGTAAAGGGGACACCAACAGACTGGATCATATAATGACAAGTAAAGGGGACACCAACAGACAGGATCACATAATGACGGGAGTAAAGGGGACACCAACAGACAGGATCACATAATGACGGGAGTAAAGGGGACACCAACAGACAGGATCATATAATGACAGGAGTAAAGGTGACCCAACAGACAGGATCATATAATGACAGGAGTAAAGGTGACCCAACAGACAGGATCATATAATGACAGGAGTAAAGGAGACATCAACAGACAGGATCATATCATGACAGGAGTAAAGGGGACCCAACAGACAGGATCACATAATGACAGGAGTAAAGGGGACCCAACAGACAGGATCACATAATGACAGGAGTAAAGGTGACCCAACAGACAGGATCATATAATGTCAGGAGTAAAGGTGACCCAACAGACAGGATCACATAATGACAGGAGTAAAGGAGACATCAACAGACAGGATCACATAATGACAGGAGTAAAGGAGACCCAACAGACAGGATCATATAATGACAGGAGTAAAGGAGACATCAACAGACAGGATCATATAATGACGGGAGTAAAGGAGACGCCAACAGACAGGATCATATAATGACAGGAGTAAAGGAGACCCAACAGACAGGATCACATAATGACAGGAGTAAAGGAGACACCAACAGACAGGATCATATAATGACAGGAGTAAAGGAGACATCAACAGACAGGATCATATCATGACAGGAGTAAAGGGGACCCAACAGACAGGATCACATAATGACAGGAGTAAAGGAGACCCAACAGACAGGATCATATAATGACAGGAGTAAAGGAGACCCAAACAGACAGGATTACATAATGACAAGAGTAAAGGAGACACCAACAGACAGGATCACATAATGACAGGAGTAAAGGAGACACCAACAGACAGGATCACATAATGACAGGAGTAAAGGAGACATCAACAGACAGGATCATATAATGACGGGAGTAAAGGAGACACCAACAGACAGGATCATATAATGACAGGAGTAAAGGGGACACCAACAGACAGGATCATATAATGACGGGAGTAAAGGGGACACCAACAGACAGGATCATATAATGACAGGAGTAAAGGAGACCCAACAGACTGGATCATATAATGACAGGAGTAAAGGAGACATCAACAGACAGGATCACATAATGACAGGAGTAAGGAGACCCAACAGACAGGATCACATAATGACAGGAGTAAAGGAGACATCAACAGACATGATCACATAATGACAGGAGTAAAGGAGACACCAACAGACAGGATCACATAATGACAGGAGTAAAGGAGATACCAACAGACAGGATCACATAATGACGAGTAAAGGAGACCCAACAGACAGGATCACATAATGACAGGAGTAAAGGGGACACCACCAGACAGGATCATATAATGACAGGAGTAAAGGAGACCCCAACAGACAGGATATTATAATGACGGGAGTAAAGGAGACACCAACAGACAGGATCATATAATGACAGGAGTAAAGGAGACACCAACAGACAGGATCACATAATGACAGGAGTAAAGGGGACACCAACAGACAGGATCACATAATGACAGGAGTAAAGGAGACACCAACAGACAGGATCATATAATGACAGGAGTAAAGGAGACACCAACAGACAGGATCACATAATGACAGGAGTAAAGGGGACACCAACAGACAGGATCATATAATGACAGGAGTAAAGGAGACACCAACAGACAGGATCACATAATGACAGGAGTAAAGGGAACCCAACTCAATGGCACGTGAACACAATGCATGTAGCATCAGAGAAGCTAACTCCAGTCGTGCAAAAGGGGTGGGGCACAATTACTTGATATACAACGTGGATCTCTGCTCCTGAGCTGGTTCTTTTCAATATGTATATTTTTTTTACAATAAAATTATCATAACCACTTTCTTATTATCTCCGAGTTATCATTGCGTATCTTATCTTGTTATCGATAACCTGTATCATTTCAACCTTGAGCTGTCGTTCACATACTTTATTAAGTATGAGTCACAACCAGCATTTCTAATTTTAACACTTTTTATCGATAATCTCTCTCATTACAATATTAAGCCATTATTCACATTCTACCAACACCAATATTGGTTCAAACAGTACTTTATTACCAAAATTTTTACAACATACGAGTCAATATATACAACAATTCAAGTTTAGGGATCTGGCAATAATTAAGAGTACGCTCTTATTTGAAGTCTTCTCCAATACTGTATTTTATTTTCACAAGTTTGTCGTACGTAACGAGCATGTCGTATTACACGTAAATCCTCCCACTGTAACCTGCGTCAGAAGATACTCGTCTGATCACGTGGACAGGTCTTATTCTCAGTGCTCGATAACATCAAAGTGATATATCAATAACAGGTTACAAAGCGGAAGTCAGTAAGTAAACAGTAACGTGAATAGTCACGCCGCTTTTTAAGGCTATTGACTCGGTTATACAGTTTCAAATTGATTTAGATTCAAGGACGGTAAACTTTGGAAATCA